>NC_080672.1:352128477-352428477 GCF_030247195.1 Topomyia yanbarensis | reverse complement strand
AGCCTGTAGTACAGAATGGTGTCGGGCCATTAGGCCGACCGCCACAAGGTCGAATAATCCTATAGACCGAATAGGTCATATGGATGAGTGGTTATTAGGCATAATGCTATGAGATTTACAACTTCTATACTAGTTTGACTCCCATAACAAAAGTAACATTTTGCCTTCAGTATACCTAACTTAATGTCTCCGATATAGCAGCCCGTATAAATTAGCAGCATCAGTAGAACCCATTTTATGCCATTGCGTTTTGTAATGTTTATCATATGATTGATATGTTTAGTGAAAATCTGCAAAAATCAATTGTGTATTTTTCCTTCTTTAAATCATGAGCTGCATTTGCCCGACTCATTCACTGCTAGTGTCTAAAGAAGCGATAGTGAGGATAGAAAGCCGAAGGTGACTAGGGCAGCATGGACATGGGGCTCAGGGCAATGAGCCGAATATTTAACAAAGAAGGCATCACAAATGCGTATGTGTTTTTCGAGATATTGAGCTTTAACTATATGGTTTTGATAATGATCAGTCCAGTCGAGCAGTTGAAAATATTGTCCTGCTGAATAGGACTGCCTAAATGGATAGGTCCAATTATTCAAGCCATCAAAAAATTTACAACAAATATTCTTGCAGAATTTGGCCTAATCCGGATGTTCCGAATCATAATTGATTGTATTTCAGATTTCTTGGTCTTGAGCCACCAGTCACAAGGCCTCTTTTACGCCAGACGCCTGTTCATTTTACTCGATTGCATATAGTCAGCGAACACTGAACAGAATTTTAGCTAGTCCAATGACCCATTTTTCTGAATGGCTAATTTGGCCAATTGACCCATTCGATCACATAACCCATTCGGTTAAATGGCCCATACGTCCAAATCACCCATTCGACCAAATCACCCATTCGGCAAAAATGACCCATTCGGTCAAACATTCGGCCGAATGTTGACGCATTCGGCCAAACGACGCATTCGGCCAAATTACGCATTCGGCCAAATGACGCATTCGGCCAAATGACGCTTTTGGCCAAATCATGCATTTGGCCAAAGTACGCATTCGGTTAAATAACGCATTCGGCCAAATGACGCATTCGGCCCAATGACGCATTCTTCCAAATGACGCATTCGGCCAAATGACTCATTCGACCAAATCACCCATTCGGCTAAATGGCACATTTGGCCAAATTATGCATTTGGCCAAAGTACGCATTCGGTTAAATAACGCATTCGGCCAAATGACGCATTCGGCCAAATGACGCATTCGGCCAAATGACGCATTCGACCAAATGACGCATTCGGTCAAATGACGCATTCGGCCAAATGACACATTCGGCCAAATGACGCATTCGGCCAAATGACGCATTCGGCCAAATTACGCATTCGGCCAAATTACGCATTCGGCCAAATGACGCATTCGGCCAAATGACGCTTTTGGTCAAATTATGCATTTGGCCAAAGTATGCATTCGGTTAAATAACGCATTCGGCCCAATGACGCATTCTTCCAAATGGCGCATACGGCCAAATGACGCATTCGGCCAAATGACGCATTCGGCCAAATGACGCATTCGTCCAAATGTGAATTGCAGTTTTCCGAGTGCTACTTGAAAAGTTATAGCATTTAATATATTTTTCCTCCATATTTTCCCATATTTCCAATGTCAAAAACTTCAAGCGAAGTGGGCGGGGACCTAAAATTGTCCAAATTATGTGGAATTTGCCATCTGAGCTTACTTAGACATTTGTCACAATATGAGAGGGGAGGGGGACTTTAAGAAATCAAAAATGGGTGATTTTTTGCAATGCTCTAATGCAGGCAATGGTGACAACTACAAACGCTGCGCCAAGTATCTCAGAATCAACAGCCAGTAGCATCCGCGAGAAAGCTATTGCGAAGGACAAATGCTTAAAGGTTTTCACTCACACGAGATCAAATGGATAATAAATAATTTTTATTTTATTGTATTTTTGATTTTTTAAATATATAATAGACCCACCGCTCCGAACGATTTTGCACAGGACACGTTAAAATAGATCTTGAAGTGGTGGATCATTCCAATGAATATTAGACCGGTTCAAACTCCAAAAAGTTGTTAAAATATTTTGTTTGTATTTTTCAATCATATACCTATTGAACTCTGGTACCCACTAGTAAAAGAGCGTAGATGAATCAAAAGCGGATCCTTCATATGCAGAAATATTAACAATTAACTAAATATTGATCGAAACATGCACCTTAACAATATTAGTTAGAGTTCCAATCAGCTGGCTACTTAAATTTAGCGAGTCTAAACGAGCAGAAAGCCCACTTGTTTTGATTGAATATTGCATGAAAATGTTCAACTTCTTTTTGTGGACAATTCAGAGAGCTTGTTTACACGGACTTGGATTTTTTTACACGAGCACACTGCGAGGAACTCAGTTCGATTCGAGTCGTTTTTGTCATTTTTTCCAATGATTGCGTCATCATGCAATATTCCATGTTCTCTAGAGCCAGTTTATTAAACTGCAATCTGTCAAACTATCATTCATTCGAACTGTCAAACGTCATTCCTTCCACCTGCACAAATGCATCACCCAGCGGTTCCCTCCCCGGAACCGTCCAGCACATTTTCCCATTTTGCCCTCGAAACCCACTGCGCAGCAGAACAATAGTCGCTCACCCGATTACGTAATGTCCGTAATGCGTCCAAATCAAGCCCTGGGAGATTGCACTTCAAACAGCTGCTGCGTCAAGACTAGGTATGTGATTTAACAAACAAAAAATAAAATCACTACACCGGGGGCTCCTCCGGCGCAGCCAGCCAGCAACGTGCAGCATCAGGGCAAAGACAAATAACAGCTCAACGAAACGAACGGTCGAAAAAAAAATCCGGTCAAACCGGTTCCACCCGGTTTGAGTTGCTGCGTCATCAAAAGTAGCAGCCGGGCTGTAGCCCAAAAATTTGCCTATTGCCACGTGCCAAAACTGGAACTAGCATTATTTTGTTTTTCCATCACCCCCTTACAAAATGGCTGAGTTTCTGCTGCTGCTGCTGCCGCTGCTGCTACTGCAGTTGACATCGAAAGGATTGCTGCGTTGTGTATTTTCGAAGCGGTTCAAGGACGAGCCCCGATTAGAGTGCGACCACCAGTCAGTCGAAAAGCAGCAGGCTTCGTCATCATTGCGCGGTGGTGCCATTTTTTGAGATAACCTTTTCGAACCCAGCGTTGGCTGGCTGGCAGGCTGGTTGGTTGCCGCGAGATCTGCTGCGATCGGTGGGTGAGTGATAGAGCGAGGCATGCTGAAGTGTGGGGGATAGTGCTAGGAGGGACAGGAAGAGAGCTCGCGCGGAATGAATTGATGAAACCAGTTTATTTCTGCTGATTTCATGCTTGTTTTATTTTAATGGTGATTATCATTTTTCAAAAAAATATGTGCATGGGTTCGGGAAACGTGGTCCACGAAACCGGAGGGCAGAGGAAGCGTATTTCTGGAACGGAGATAAACGATTGCGATGCTGGGCGAGCATCGACGGTATATAGGAAGGCATTTTTTTACTGTGCTGCTGCGGTGGACGTGACTTCGTGTGCAGATAAGCTTGGGAAAGAAGGAATTGTCGAGTATTTGCGAATGGAATTCGTGTAATTCTTCGCTCGGGAGCGATTTTTTGCGTGACCAGTGAAGGAATTTAGGTGACGAGGATATTTGGATAATTTGGTCAAGTTTTTCAACGACACTCGGGGTCGATTCAGCTGCTGCTGCTGCTGGAAAGACTCTTGCATCAACTCGAACTGCAGTGTCTTTTTCGCTGGTCCGCCACGGACCAACGGGTTTCTGCTTGGATGATCAGCTCCTCCCAAAGGTTCATTTATTTCAATTAACCTTCGCATTCGCTTCGGTTCAGCTGCCCGCCTTACCGAACGCGAACACAGATCATAGACACAAACGCTAGCTTGGCGTGTTGCAATTATACGAGCAATTTATTATCAATTTTCCTGCCTTTTTATCGTGGAGTAGAAAAATCGTGTTTTGACTTTCCCGTTTTTATGGATGCCTTGTGGGATGAGAACCCGAAAGGTTTCGAATCAAACTGACACTATTATTAATCTTTCGGCTGGTTCGTCTAGTCCGGTAATTCGTTGCACATCCGATCCATCCCGGCATCGAAACCCATTAAAATTTGGAACAAAACGCCCAACGAAGGTCGCTCGCCTCAATTAGATATTATTTGTGGACCTTGCTGCAACCCGCCAGGGGTTCAGCATAAACTGTTGTTCTTCCTAATCGACTTGTAACAGTTGTGTTCACCTTTACCGTCTAGCACTTCTCGACCGCTGCAGGATTCACTAACACACAGACACGTCTCAGAACGCATGGCTTCTATCATCATCATTAGTTATTATTATAATGAAATCTAATTAACCTGTTGCACCAATCGGCTGTGAACTGGACTTCAACGAAATTCGCCGTCAAAGAATGTGCTCTGTTTCGTTTGTTTTCGCCCGAGTCCCTGGCGGGTCATGCTATGTCTCTGTATGTATATGCAAATGAATCGAATCGGTTGAGGGTTTTGCAACAAGTTCTATGTGTTTCGGGGATCGCCAGATCAGTTAAGTTGTTCCAAGGTCAAAGAACTCAAATTGTCTAAATTTGCGCTCATTTCGGTGTAGATAGGCGCGTTCTACGACATGATTCTGCTAACGGAAGAAATTTGATTGACTAAGGTTTCTAACACGGACATCACTTCTAAAATAGCTTCTGTGATGAAGAATGAATTAAACTGCGAAAAGTGAAAGTGAGTTGAAAATTGTTCTGTCAAATCTGTCAATTCTGTCAATAATGTTAATAATGTCAAAATTGTCAATTCTGTCAAAAACTGTAAGAGCTGTTAATCTTGACCAGTCGTTGGTTGGACAACGTTGGATAAGCAAGGTGGGATTCCTAACAATGGTCACAGACTGACTCACGGGGATGTTAGCAGTGTAGAGTACATCTGTTCGCATCCTTGACTATTATAACATTTTTTAGTTGGAGAATGGTCCACAAGTAGCCCAGTTTGAAAGTATCCAACCAGCGAATCAGGACTATAGCAAATTCTACCAGATATATTAATGTGATCGATTGCAATCATTTGACTCATGATGCTTGCATGTTCATGGTGATTCAAATGTAATCAAACAATCCAAATACCATTCCCGCGCACCGTGGTGGTGGAGGAGCGCTATGTGGGAAGCTGAGCTGCAAGCAACCGGGCGGGGGTCATAGGTGGTGGATAATGCTTAGTCGCGATAGCAACTAGTTGTGATTTACGACCCGAACCATGTAGCGGGCGCTGACTGCGGGTGTGGTAGGGCGAGGTAGTGGGCCCTACACGTTCTAGGCCTAAATACCACATGCCCTAAAGCAGCCCTGACAAGGCGAGCTAGCGCCGCCGTGAAATAAGCGCTTAGCCCAAATCTCTCTCTTCGCGTGATCCTTCAGCGTTACTGTAAGGTTGGCGCAGGCCCAGCTAAACGACCATATAAATAACATGCTCAGGAAGTTCAACAAGAAATTTCGGATGGACAAAATTGGCACAGACGTACGCAAGGGAAACGGACATAAGACTGGAAACTTGGGACATGGAACTGCAGGTTGCTTAACTTTATCGGGAGCACTCGCATACTTGCCAATATAGTGAAAGACCACAAGTTCGATATTGTGGCGCAGCAGGAGATGTGTTGGAAGGGGTCTACGGTGCGGGTATTTCGCGGGAACCACACCATCTACCAGCGCTGCGGCAATACACACGAGCTGGGAACAGCTTTTATGGTGGTGGGGGAGATGCAAAAGCGTGTGACCGGATGGTGGCCGGTCAGCGATAGAATGTGCAAGTTGAGGATCAAGGGCCGGTTCTTCAACATCAGCATAATTAACGTGCATAGTCCCCACCTCGGAAGTAGCGATGACGACAAGGACGAATTCTACGCGCAGCTGGAGCGTGAATACGATCGCTGCCCAAGACATGATGTCAAGATCGTCATCGGTGGAATACAGACCGGTAATTGGAAGGTTCAGCACCCACCAGCAGACAAACGAGAACGGCCTAAGACTAATCGATTTCGCTACTTCCAAGAACATGGCCATAAGGAGCACCTTCTTCCAGCACCGCCACCTGCACCGATACACCTAGAGATCACCGCAACAAACAGAGACGCAATTGATCAGGTTCTGATTGATGGACGGTACTTCTCGGACATTATCGACGTAATGACCTATCGGGAATATCTGGTGATGGTTAAACTGCGTTCAAAACTATCCGTAGTGAACAGTGTAAGATACCGGCGCCCGCCGCGTTATAACCTGGACCGACTGAGGGAAACCAACGTACGCGCAGCATATTGAAGCAGCGCTGCCACCGAAGGATGCTCCCCTTGAGGACTGCTGGACTAGGACTAAAGCAGCCATAAGCAGCACTGCGGAGAGCGTCCTGGGATACGTACAGAGGAGTCCACAAAACGATTGGTTCGATGGCGAGTGCCAAGAGATATTGGACGAGAAGAATGCAGCACGCGCAGCGAAGTTGCTTCAAGCCACTCGTTAGAACGTGAAGCGAAAACAGCAGACTCGTCTTTTTCAGGACAAAAAGTGCCGCCTGGAAGAGTCTGAGAGAGAGAGGAGATGGAACTGCTGTATCGCTCTCAGGAAACGCGGGCGTTCTTCAAAAAGCTGAATAACTCTCGCAACGGTTTTGTGCCGCGGGCCGAAATGTGTAGAAACAAGGAAGGTGGCATCTTGACGGACGAACGTGAGGTGGTCGAAAGGTGCAGGCAGTACTACAATGAACATCTGAATGGTACGCAGGCGGACAATCGGGCGTCCGAGGAGGACGGTTATGTCAGTGTCGCAGCCGACGGGGATTTACCGGGCGGCGCCCACTATGAATGAGGTTAACGAGACTATTCAACAGCTCAAGAACAACAAGGCAGCTGGTAAGGATGGTCTAGGAGCGGAACTCTTCAAGGTGGGTCCGGAGAAACAGAAGGAATGCATGCACCGAATAATCGAAAGAATCTGGGACATGGAACAGCTACCGGAGGAGTGGAAGGAAGGGGTCATCACCCCGATATACAAGAAAGGCGACAAATTGGACTGTGAAAACTACAGAGCGATCACGGTGACAAATGCCGCTTACAAAGTGCTATCCCAGATTCTGTTCCGGCGCCTATCACCGCTAGTAAATGGATTTGTCCGGAGTTATCAGGCCGGTTTCTTCAACGACAGATCAACAAATGACCAAATCTTTACTATACGGCAAATCCTCCAAAAATGCCGTGAATACCAGGTCCCGACACATCACCTGTTCATCGACTTTAAAGCCGCATATGACACGGTGGACCTTGTAGAGCTATGGAAAATGATGGACGAGAACGGCTTCCCTGGGAAGCTGACAAGGCTGATTAAGGCTACGAAGGATGGTGTAAGGTGTTGTGTCAAAATATCGGGCAGCCTCTCGGGTCCGTTTGAAACACGCGGGGGACTAAGACAAGGCGATGGGTTGTCCTGTCTGCTGTTTAATATGGCGCGGGAAGGTGTAATGCGAAGAGCGGGGTTCAACATGCGGGGCACGATTTTCACGAGGTTCGGACAGTTCGTGTACTTCGCTGACGACGTGGACATAATCGGTAGAAACAATGAGACGGTAGCAGATCTGTATACCCGAATGAAGCGGGAAGCAGCACGAGTAGGACTGAAGACAAATGTGTCTAAGACGAAGTACATGCTGGCTGGTGGAACCGATCGCGATAGGGGACGCTTGGGCAGTAGTATTACGATCGACGGCGACGAATTCGAGGTGGTTGACGAGTTCATCTATCTAGACTTATTGGTGACTGAGGACAATAACACCAGCCGGGAGATCAGAAGGCGTATTATCTCTGGAAGTCGTGCTTACTATGGGCTCCACACAACTTTGACATCCATGAAGCTTCACCACCGCACGAAATGTGCCATGTACAACACACTGATTAGACCGGTGGTTCTCTACGGGCACGAAGCGTGGACAATCCTCGAGGAGGATCTGCAAGCACTCCAAGTCTTCGAAAGAAGGGTGCTGAGAACCATCTTCGGTGGTATGCAGGAGGATGGCGTGTGGAGGAGAAGGATGAACCACGAACTTGCGCGACTCTATGGTGAGCCAAGTATCCGGAAAGTAGCTCAAGCTGGAAGGGTACGGTGGGCGGGGCATGTTGTGAGGATGCCGGACAACAACTCCACCAAGTTGGTTTTCACCTCCAACCCGGCAGGTACAAGACGGAGAGGAGCGCAGCGTTCCCAGTGGCAGGACCAAGTGGAGCAGAACCTGGCGAGTATCGGGCACCTAAGAGGTTGGAGACAAGCAGCAACTGACCGAGTGACGTGGCGGAATATTGTGGAACAGATTAAATCATGTTAATATGATGTACAATGAGGAAATATGATATATGGGACTCATTTGCGTTCATGGGCAGTAAATATCAGTTAAAATCTCAAATTTTTAATTTCATTCTCATAGTGGAATTATATCGCCTGCGCAGCATTTCTGTCTTCCGGTCCTGCCGGTGAGTATTTCCTTACATCAACCGACTTCAAATTCAGTTTCCAAGCTGCACAAATTCCAAAATTTAACTTCTGTTGAATTAACTTCGAAGACTGATCGAAAAGCGATCGACTCGGTGAAAATTTGACTCCAAGTTCTCCATTTATGTAACAAATAACAGCGCGTAAGCTATTGTCTAAACACTACATTTTACTGTAACAAGCAATACCATTTGGGTAAATGCAGAGAAAAGTGTACTACTATTGGTGAATATTGGAACACACAATAACGGCTAATAAATCAAACAGCTAGAGCGAGTCGCTTTAAAATATGGTCTCTGCATGCCCCCTAACTGACGAGTACCACAACAGACACGCATCACCAAAACAGTTGAACTGCATGGGATTATCAATGATAAAAATACTAGTGGTACTGGTAGTGTTTCGATTAAAATATCTTAGCTTTCTGTAGGCTTTTACCCTCAACTTATTTCCAGGCTTTATTGAGTTCAAGTGACCCGAAAATGGATTGAATTGGGTTGAATGTTTTCGTATTTATTCCGAATTATTTTGGCATAAAATTTTTTGGGACGGAGCTAGCCGTAGGTGGCTTAGAAGCGGGTTACGTCCTCCGAATCCCTCTAACATGTTTCACAGTGCCTCCACCATCGCAACAGGAAAATTTGCCATCTCTAGATTCCGGAGAAATACGATACCCACGATTCTGTACAACGTGTCAATCAATGATCACAGTCGAACACCGGATCGTTCGAAAAGCATCTTTCACATTTCCTCAGGATGACAAGTAAGGTTTTCTACTGCCAAAAAGCATCGAATATAATAAATTGTTACGGATGATACAAAATTTTACGACCAAAGCGTAGTTGGAGAAAAAATGACTGCCGGCAATACCTAGACTTAAACCGATTTGCTGACATTTTTTCTTCTCGTTCAATGAAACGATTTTGCAATTATTTAATTAACCCTTCGGAAGTCGCGCAAATGGCCCACTGAACGAGCAGCCGCTGGTGCGCTAAGACAATTTCGCTAGATTTTCAGAGAAGCGTGCACTTAGTGCTCTAGCCGCAACTTCCGGAAGGTTATAAAAGTTTAGTATTATAATTTACAATGCAAAACCCTCATGTGCTAAATTAGCACTAAAAGTTCAGCAATTTTTAAAGCTATCAATTATTTAAATTTATTCGATACGGTTCAATGACTCGTCTTTATATATGGGGATGCTAATCTTAATCTTGTCGCATTCGAATCCAAGTTGCATGTTATTGCGAAAAAGGGATGACTGCTTGAGCAATGCTCTTGAACATAATCAACACACTATTTGAGACGTGATGGAAATGCAGAATTATAAATTTCTGCGAGTTTGGGCTACACCTTCACCTAGTAACAGCTGTAAATATATACGCATCGAAATATTGGCAACCTTTGCTGAATAGACAAAGCGACGCATGGGTAGAAAATGTGTTTGCCTTGCTGGTCACGGCGGAAGTATTCAGCTTCTATTCTATTCATCGCAAATAATGTAAACATTTGAGGGGATGTCATGCCATGCAAATGTTGATGGATCTATGCTCTAAAACATTGACCGCTTTCAAAAGTCACATAAGTAGTTTAAGCAACACTTGGCGACCGTAGCATTCTCGAAGCTGTAAGCGACCAATATATTCCCCACCCGCACAAAATTAAAACTCTCCAATGATTAATTCAGCCTTTTAGAGCCGACGAATTTAGAAACGCGTTCTCAGCTGCGATACGCAAATGCCAATTCCCATATGGTGCTCGACCTGGACGTCTCAACTTTTGGTACATACCTTCAGTTGAACCAAAAAACCCTAAAAACTAAAAATAATAAATTAAACATTTATATCAGAATCTCGGCCACGCTAGCATAACTAAAATGCGAAAAACATGACTATACAAATAACTTTATACATGCTAGCACACGAGGCATGCAAACACTCACGTGTACAAACACGTTAGCATACAAACGCTCGAGCCCTCCGCGATAATCCACGCAAATCTACGCCCGCGATCGTGCAAACATGTTAACATCCCGGTGATAAAGTGAACTTTTATCGATTATAAATTTACAAACGCGGTCTCTAGCGTGAACATTTTTATTTTATTTATGAGCATTATTGTCATAAAGTTTTGCATGTATATTAATTCTGAATGGTTTTCTTGATTGAATCATTGTTATAGCGGTGATCCAACATTTCTTTAGAAATATTGTGGTTAAATAAGTGATAAAACTTTTCAACGCGTTTTGAGCTAAGGCGATTACGTTTCTTACTGTGAATCCACCCAAACGTACTAAACATTTTTTCTACTGTTGCTGATGTAGTTGATGCCGAAAGAATTCGGATTGCGATTTGTGAGAGTTCTGATTACTGTTCATACCAAAGACGAATGTCAGGGCCACTTGCTTTCTGCATATTACTCACTTTTACTTTTCACTGAACTAAATAGGTATTTTCTAAATTTTGTGTGAATACCTACCTTATTTCGCTAAAAGTATAGCAACCACCAAAATGAGTAGCAAGCAGAATAAAAGTAGTTTGGGCATCACACGATTATTCCAATTTTCACTAGTCAGAGTAACAATGACTATTGTTCCTATTATTATATTAAACAAATTGGAATATGGAATGGACCGAAATTAAGGTCGCAGGAACAGAAATTGCTTCGTAAAACCCGTTATAAATATACTAGAATGTGAAAATTGGATTTGAACTTCAAGTTTCAAAATCGGACAGGAGCTTTTCGATTATGTCCTATAGAATAAAAACCGTAAAAAAGTATATCCGGTTCTTACAAAGGACTTTTCTTTATCCAACTTTTAATCTTGAATGTAACGTTGTATGGAATTTCCTGTGAGCTAATTATACTGGAGGTTCGTACTTGCCGACTTTTTCGGGTGAGAATATTTTAAGCGATTCTCATACTCAAGGATCTCTGTCCGATTTTCACGCTTGATGGTTATATTCGAGTTTTACATGCTAAGATATCTAGAGTGGGTTCTACAAAGTATATTTGGCCTGTGTTAAGCCAAAGAGGACCACCATTTGGAAATACTTTCCAAAAAATCGCTATAGCAGCTAATGTAGCACTATAAACACCTACATCAATTTATTTCTGAGAACTCAAATAGTAATCGATAGCAAATAAGTACCCTTAAACTTCCTATGATAATGGCAAATAAACGAAAAATTATTTTTTTCATAAAAAATGCCAGGAAAAAATTATGGCGCTCAGTCCGCTTTGGCTTAACGCAGGTAATTTTATCCTTGCGACTTTTATTTTCGGTCTCTCAACTGTAAATGATTCTTTAACCCTCCGGAAGTGGCCCACTGAACGGGCAGCCGCTGGTGCCCTAGGACGATTTCGCTAGATTTTCAGAGCAGCGTGCTCTCAGTGCACTAGCGCGACTGCCGAAAGGTTAAAACATTAAATGAACATCATACATTCGATAAAACGAAAAAACCCATATTTCGTCCGGGTTAAAATGATTTGGGAAAAACCCGGTTAAAACCCAAAAATAAAAACCCGGGAAGATGGAATTTTTCCCTTCGGTACATCACTGCTCACGATAAAGAGGTACAAATCTGTCTTTCGTAGGAGGCATGTTGGTGGACTTGAGTGATTCGTAGTTATGCTGCCTAAGCTCGACCCCCATCAACAGAAGACAAAAGTTAAGACCGTACTATATTAAGCCTGTTCTAATGACCCTGCCTACTTCTAGTTTTCCGATCTGTATACATCACATCCTTGCTCTCACTTGAGTACTATGGCTCTAAATTTTCATAGCTTTCCCTATCCAGTAATCTTTAGCTAATTGAATGTAAAAACGTAACCAATAAGCATTATAAAGTAGCCTAATATCTGCTTTAGATCTACATACAGGGCAGTTTTACAGAGCCATTGAGCCCTATGTTATGAAATATTGTGCTATAATTGAGCGGAGAATGATAGCCTGCTTTTGCGTTTCAAATGCTGTTATATGGCAGTGTACAAATATCATAGTCGTATGCCTGGTATTGGCAACGTTCATGCTATTAGAAAGCTTCAATCGAATGTAATTTTCCGCCAAGTTTTTGCTACGATTTCTCATGTTTCCTTTCGGTATGGTGAACAAAAAGGAAAAATATTGAAAAACTTTTTTGCACCGTAATTGACTCCCTTCTAATGCATTGTAATGAATAGGGGAATTTCGTTCTCATACGATATGAATAATATTTTATGAAAATTATTTTTCATAATTCTTGAACAGAGGGACCTTGCCTCGTTCTTCACGGCAAATGCGGAGCTTTTGCTGCCTATGCTATATTGCACATGTTCGAATGATATGATATATGCCGAGTATAATGTTCCAAAGAAATTGTATGACGAATAAACCCGCCGCATTATAATAGCATTATATCGGGTGTATCTTTGCTCAACATTGGCACGAAATGCATATGTACAATATACATGCTTTAGAGATGCTTGAAGCGTTACATCAGCTTTATATACGTATAAAGAGCAAACGATAATGCCATATTTCGGCCGCGGTTGTATGCATTGATGATGCTAATATAGAGCTTGATTGCATTGTACTCGAGTCTCCACTGTATAGTGCTTTAGTGCCATGAGGCTTGTATGCGTTATATCAGCTTTATAGACGTGGAAAGAGCTGCCAATTATGCTACGTTCTTCATGTGCTGTTAAGTATTCACAATAGAGATGAGCGAATGAATCGCGAATCGATCAAAAGAATCGACTCTTCAAAAATAGCGAATGAATCGCGATTCTTTTGCAAAGAGCTGCGATTCATTGAAGGAGTGACAATTTATTATAAACTCAACGAGAACCAAAAAGAACGGAAGAATAACTAATTTAAATTTAATAATAGTTGTGATTTCGAGGAAGAAACAAATCTTGAAAATGGCGGATTTTTTCGTGAAAAATATCAATTTTTATTTCAAATGAGTGAAAAACTCCCACAATTGAAAAATTACCTCGAAAATCAACATAGGGGTTAGGTATCTCACACGTAGAATGTATATGCAAAGCTTGAAATAAATCGGTTAAGTAGTTTTTGAACACCGCAAATCGTGTCTTTCCAGAGACATTCTACACAAAGCTTCGTCGATATATTTGCATATACAAATAACATAATGTTATTGAAAAGGTTGTAATGTACAAAAGTTTTGATCAATTCGCTTCACCCAAACGCAAATAAAGTGTTTTTTCACGCCGCCCTTAGCGGCTCTCACCTAACGCTTAATAAATACATTTTTCCCATTCCATCTCAAACACGGTACTGAAACGAATCACAGAATCGATCAAAAGAGTCGATTCCGTTTAGTGAGTGAACCGGACGCGATTCATTCTTCAATCTGAATCGTTTTGCCCATCTCTAATTCACAATGCGAATGGAAAGTTTGATAGCTAGTGCTATTTTATAACCAATATAGTGCACTGACTTAAGGGGTTATATACAAAGTTGTGGCGAAAAAGTGAGCTAAGTTTGTGATTTTTTTAAAGTGTTTCGTGCAAACTTTATTTGAAAAAGAGAAAGACAGTTCGTTAGTAGTACTATCGAAGTACTTGAACGGATCGGTTTCCCCAAAAAAAAAAATTCCGATAAAGAAACATGTTGACCAAAAAATTGAGTTTCTTGGTGTTTAAAATTTTAAACAAAAATTCATTGCGAAGAATCTAAAATTATTGGATTAAAAAGGAACCGTCCAAGTACACGAGAATATTAATACAAACAATTCAAAATAAAATATGAAGATCGGATGAATAGTTTTTGAGATATCACGTTCACCGCAACGGTACTTTTCAAAAAACACAGTTCCGAGATAATTGCGTGTAAAGTTTTGTGTTAACTTCACTCGTGGAACAACTTGCGCGTTGCGAACGGCTGTAGTTTTAAATCTGATGCTCCGATCTGGATGAAATTTCGCACAGATATTTTCAAAAGTATATACTTTCAGAATATTTAATAATTTTTTTTTCGGTGTTGTGAGTTCCAACTTTGTATATAACCCCTTAAGACTTACAATTACTCGGGAGCTTTGCCGCGATATGTAACATCGTTTCTTCATTTGAAAATCATCAAAGAAGCCAAACACAGCAGAACGAAACGAATTACATGCCTTCCTAAGGATAAAAGTGCGCAATGCATGTACCGTATGAATCTGTATATTGAATTTTCCGAGAAATCTTTTTTCGACGATGATAAACATTTGAATGTAATTAAGAAATCCGATTTGATATAATAATTTTTTTCCTTATTGCCACAACGGGAGGCTGTGTGACCAATTGTTTGTAATTAGTACAGTTTATGACCCGCAGCACAAAAAGACGAACAGGTAGACGAACCTAGTCAAAAAGGAGGTAGTTGCTTCGAGCAGACTCGGCAAATATGACTTTTCCGTCAGCTGCGACCGATGCTGAAGGCAAACGGTTGCAGTATTTTCACTGACGCAAGCATGGGGTACCTAAAACAGCAACCCCAGGTGTCAGCAGATCCGCGCAATTCAAATTCGAATCGGAGACGACCCCACAGATTTCAACCCGATAAACTGATACATATACTCTGTACTAACCGGCAATATTATTTGCCTGTTTCGAACTATTCACCACCGCCCGGAGCTTATCAGGGTGAATTAGCGATATTTCTGTCACCGCTGAATATCGCTCAGATGACGCTCGAGAAATCTGCAATAGATTTAAAAACCTTTTGTCTTTGGTCTGAAAAAAAGATCACATAATGCACGGTCGAGTATATATCTTGAACAAAAGAATCAATTTTATTTCAACCTCCATCTGATCTTGAGGTTAAGCATTGTTATGTTTGCACGGGCCTAGGGCCCAGTGCAGAATAATAGATGAGAAAGGAAAAAAGCATCAACCGAAGCAACCAAGCTTTTTGTTGTTAAACTTCTTGCTTGCTGCTGATCTTTCCTCTTCTACATTTCATATCAAATGAGCTGGGATCGGGAAGATGCATCAGAGCATCCACCGAACTGTATCTTGGATTAGAGTACGCGGATCGCCTGTTCCTAGTCAGAAGATAAGTATAGCCACAATGATCGTATAATTCTTTTGTTGTTTATATTGTTGATGATATTATACATATCTGTAAGTTTGACGCGTTCTTCTCTTATGAACGATCAGGTAGTGCGTTAACGCGTATTAAAAATTGCGCTATTCAAATGGTTGAATTTTATTGCTTTAAGGAGATTCTTGGTCCCTGTGGAGTGCGCATAAGAACTTTTGCTTATGGATCCAACCTATGTTGGACCTTCAAAGAGCTATAAATGAAAGTCGTTCTTACTGTCGAAAGCAACTGCAGCCATTGGGATAGTCCTTGCACTGATGATAGCTTCAACACATCGCATCATACACTACCGCAATCAAAACAATCTTTTTGTTTCCAGCACACAGGAAAGAATCAGCTGTGCGGCCAAACTAAAACATAAACTTGAATTTAGAGTGGGACATGGTTATATGAAAAAATAAAATTTTGCTCCGAGTAGCTTTTTGGGTCCCATTTAGCTTCCAAAACAATTTTGCAAACTTTTAGCTCCATCGGTCAAACTATATTTTTGCGCCCACGGTTCAAAATTTACATGGCATTTCGAATGAGCAAATCATCTTTTGCTAAATAATTCTTCCAAGGGTCGCCCCTTACCTCCTAAAAATTATTAGATGTCTGATTTTTATAGGAAATTGATCAAGGAAACAAAGTCTAGAAGACCGCGAAACGATCTGATGCTTGTAGAAAAAGTTATTAGGCAAAAACCGATTGATGCCCTGGAGATTGATGAAAATTTTTATAGCATTACTGCTGCTCATGTTCGAATTATATACAAAATTTTTAACTTTCTCAATTTATCTCCCAAAACTCTTGCGAAATGAACAAACAGTATAGATAAATGATTTAGGCACATTAAGAGAAGATTAAAAGAAAATTGCGTATAATTGGAAAACCAACAGCAGTGGTGCTAGAAAAAATGAATATTTTATCAATCGTCAGAGCATCAATCGGTTTCTGATTAATAACTTTTTTCTCGAGCGTCAGATCGTTTCGTGGTTTTCGAGACTTTGTTTCTTTGTAAAATTTCCTATAAAAGCCACATAACAATTTATAATGGGCGATAATGGGCGACTCCTGGAGGAATTATTTTGTGAGGGTTAATTTTCCTATACAAAATCCCATGTAAACTTTAAACAGTGGGCGCAAAAATATAGTTTCAGGGATCGAGCCAAGAATTGTTGTTCTAGGACCCAAATGACACCTAAAAAGTTGCTCGGAGAGCTGGAATCTAATTTTTGTCCCACCCTATTGAGCATATATTGTAATGCAATTTCATGTATAAGTAATCAATTATTTCAAGTTCTTCAACTGATTGCAGAGATTTTACTGTCATCTGCACATAAAATTCGACTCGAGACAATGCAAGGGTTCGTGTGAAACTAGTCAGATGGCGTCCATGAGCTAGATGCCTGTTTACAATTTTTTCGGATCAATGGAGTATAAGGCATTGCGTTTTAGGCAGATTTTTTTTCCGATAAAGTGAAGTTTGGCACGCCCAGGAGGCTATAATTGGGTTGTTGCGGTGAGAATAGATGCTCAGAATTGAACATTTATTTATATTTATTCCGAAAATTGAGACATTTCTGCTAAATTAGAATTATATAGATGCTTAGAAAACAGTTCACTGATACATAAGTCTGAGGTTAATTTGAAATATGTTCGAAAAATAGTGCGGTCTTCTTTCTAATAGGGCCAAATATGCCCTATATGGAAATCCATCTAAATAATAAACCTTTAAAGTGATTTTGAAAAGCAGAACATGTTGTTGAATGTTTTGCAATGCTTTATGATTGCAATTAAAGAGGAAAATGGTAGTTAAAGGATATCGTTATTCAAATTCTCCCAAAAATGTTGCATATATGTTGCAGAATTCTACAAGGACACCTAAGATCTCGCGTTTCGTAGTTTTTACGCTAAAATTTAGAACCTCCACGAGGAAGCAATATGGTACCTTCTCTTTTTACGCTATTCATGAGCTTCATGCGGCGGGCATAGCAAACTTTTTAAAGCTATACGCAGCTTACCTAGGTTTAATCCCCAACATCGCACACAGCATTACAGATTTTTCTAACCTTAAGAGGTTAGTGACCCCAAGGTTAGAGCTTCTATAATCAAATAATAGTAAAAAAAAAGTCCTTTGGATATATTCGTTAGTTGGAGTCGCATTGCCAGCATGCTAAGTTATATCATCCATAAAGTCAGACGGGCATATTTGGAATACAAAGGCGACTGGCTTGCTATAGGTATAGGTAGCTTAATACATATATTCGAGGGTTAACCCCAGTTTAGCCGTCTATACAGTAAAGACCCGTTTTTATCAGCCCCTTGGCGAATTTCAAGCTGATAAAACAGGGACATATATTTTTCTGTCTTTTTAATAAACCGAAGCTCTTAAAATATTCTTCTTTGTTCCTTAGATAAGGCCTTGCAACCTTTTCTGATTATTTACTTTAAGGGGGTTTGACAGCGCAAAATTTAAAAAAAAATGATATTTTTTTTTGCATTTTTCGGATCTCTAAGATAAGAAATATATGCCCAAGAAAGAATTTACTCGAATTCAACTTGGTTCGTCTGCTAGAGCCCATCAAACTACCAACTATCAATTTTCTTATGAAGCTGATAAAATCGGGGGCTGATAAAATCGGGTGCTGTTAAAATCGGGTCTCCACTGTATTAACAAACTCAACATCATTCTTCGGATCTTTACTAACTAGAACAGAACAATTTGTGTGATTCCGCCCTTTCTAAATTTCTAAATTCTCTTTCTATTTTGAACTGGCTCAACGCAAATTAAAAAAAAATGTCAATGGCTACAGATAATTATCCTGAAAAGAAAAAATTGCTCGGAAACATAGTTCTAAGAACATAGGCAACAGGTATCTCGGTACTGATACATACGATGAGTAAATCTACTGTAGCGATATCAAAGGATTGTGCGGTATGCCGTATTCCACACCATTCTCAGATCAGGGAAAGTGCTTTTAAAAACTCGAGAGTTCCATTTTCGAATTTCCAGTATTGATGGGACCCGCAAACGCAGCAATGCTTTGTTTTAGGTGCGTTATAAGGATTTTTGTTTCAATTAACTATTTATTTGTTCAAGTAATGTGAACAGTGTACAAAGTTTTGGTTGCTATCATACTAAAATAAACTATGCTTTATTAGAAATAAAAATAAAAAAGAATCAAACTAGTCTGCAGGGCCTATGCGAAATATAGGTATGAAGCGTCAAAAATTGATCTAGTAAAATGGCAAAAACAGGAAATAGTCACAAAGACGAGCAAAAACTTTCAATAACTAACTAATAACAAACATAATATACTGGAGCCCTTGAGAAGGTTCCAAATGGAACGAAACGTCGGACAGAAACAAACAAGTATCAACCAGTATCTTCAGCGAGGCATCTAACAGAGTTTACTGCACCGGCTTCAACACTGCTTGGATTTTTTTATGATCTCATCAGAATCAGAACTTCTTCGCTTATGCGATATGATCCGTGCTCAGTCGTTTGTAATGATACACTAGTACTGTATCTTATTGGATAACTATGTGAACTGGTGAAGTAGGCTGCCTCATACTGATGATTCGAAACCGTAGTTATCTTTTAGTTTGTATTTGAAATCAGTTTTGTGATTGTCTTATTTCTGTCTCTTTTTTGATTTTTAACATTTTCTAAATTTTATTAATTTATTTTTCAATTTCTTATTTTTTACTCTTTAACATTCAATTAGCTAGAGATTACTGAGTAGGGAAATTTATGAAAACTAAGAGCCAAAGTACTCCAGTGGGAGCAAGGATGTGAAATATACGGATCGGAAAACTAGAAGAGGCAGGGTCATTAGAAACATACTTAAAATCTTACGGGCTAATCTTTTCTCTTTTGTCCTCCAACATGTCTCTTGGTAAAGACATCCATCTTTACCGTGAGAACCGTATTTTTCGACTTTCTCGTGATTCACTTGCTAAGCCCCATAATACCTTTGATTTCGTATGTTCTTAAATATTTGTTGTCAAAGCTGTCTTATCGTACAAAGTCAGTCCCTAATGCGTGGCTATTCACTTCTAATACAGAGCTCCTATACTTTACCTTACGTGGTCCCAGCTGGGCTACGAGAAACCATAGTAATGATTGAATAACCATCCCCGGAGGAATTCTTGGTCGTATGCTAACATGAATCGAGAAAGCCGAAGCACGTCTGTTCTCCATACTGGAAGGAACGTCTGACCCAGAATGGACAGATGTAGAATAAATTCGCTGCATCGGCAGCTACACCCAAGATGGCACGAGGGTATGTAAGGGACCGCTTGATGAATCGACAGGCTGAACTTTAAATCAACATTCCCATTAAATTTCCTTGATTTCTTAACTGTTGATTCTCTAAATTCTGTTGATTCTCTTGATACTTCTAACGTGCTTGTTTCAATGGGTCTTCAAGCCCTCCCAACAAACTATTTAGCTGGATAATGGCTTAAACAGTTCTTGTTCAGCTTATTATCTCGAATCAAAGACTTGTTCAGTTTTTGTTGTTTGTTGGGCAATACAGAAGGATTCTTTTGATTCACTTTTTTGTTGCTGCTTAATGTCTAATTTTCCTGACCGTAAACTATTTTTTTTCCGATTCGAAATTATTCATTTATTTGATTACTAGAAATTGTCTAAATATGGTATAAAAAGCTCAAAAGACGATCTAATATCGTGGCGATTCAAACACTGCCCCTGAGATTCGCTGAAATATGCACCTGTTTTTTTCCAGTGCGAGAATCGGAACTACCAAAAACGTTCCATCATTTGTTTTAAGTTACAAGATGCTCATAGCTTGAAAATTGTAACCCGCCGGGCCTGTAAGATTCCCTTGACATCCGAAGGGTTAAAATCCAATTGGAAGTGGAACTGATATTGACATGATTTGTAATACTATCGCGAACGATAATCACCCTGCCTGGCAGTTGGTGATAAACACCAGCTACACAAATCGACCTTCAGAAACCCCACGCTTATCATCTGTCACTAATCCCAACGTACACACGCTCTCTCTCATCGACAAGACCATTCCCCGCACTCAATCAAAGCCGTCAATAAATCATCCAATGATAACCAACCTGTTTTATTTGTTCCTCCACTCGCTCCTATTGCTCATCACGTCTGTGTACTGAACTGTCATATTAACAAGTCGTTCACATGTCGAATGCGAGAACCGGCTGTCGTTGTCTTATCGAGCCTCCACTACTGTGTTGGACTCTTCCATCAGAGCCAGGATGGTGATAGGGAGGGGGAGGGACCCGCACTACAGCCGTCTGTCGCCCGTCCTCTCCCATCGAATTTCGTTATCAGTGATAGCATTTCACAGGAAAACCACTCACACGCGCCGTCCCGAGCAAACCGACCGATGACCGTCCTACGCTGCAACCATGAATCATATCAGCACACACAAAAACACTCGCTTTCACTTCGGAACAGTTCGAGACCCTATCACGGGACAGTGAGACGGACTACATAGTATCTACACTCCAGCTTCCACTGGATGTTGTTCCTTCGTCTCTCGACCTCAGATAAGACACGGTCACTTATCAAAGTCTCACTCCGCCTGGGGTTCCAACTTTCCCCACTGGATGGCAGCCGGGTAGCAAACAACGCATCTCTTATTTCCCGTCATGTTTCCCGCAGACGGCAAATGGCGCCACTGTTCGAAAAGTCAGCTCAATAAAAAAAATCAACTCTTTATGCACATAGCACGTCTTCGGCCACCGACGCGCCAAAGAGATGCCTTCCATAATTGTCACTAATTTAACTTCCTGCAGCGATTTCCCGTTTTTTGCCTTCGATTCACACAACTTTTGACTACTCTTCGCTTCCATCGGCCGAGAATCCCGCGCGATTCGTTTCGCAAGGACTTCTGGTGATGAACTGGCACCCGGACTGGCACATTTGTCATCTAGCCTGCTGCGGTACACCCCCTACCACCCGCTCCGGCATCGACAGGATTTCCCCCCTACAATTTTTGCATGTTCCTCGCACGGCTTCGCGCATGTTATTTCATAACCAACCTTTTTTTCTTCTTCATCGATCCTACTGTTGCTGTTGTTCCTTCCCTATTTTATATCTTCCACTAACGATATCTTAGAAGGAATCAGCATGATTACCACGATAGGACAAAAAAAAGCGTACAGCATATAAACTCACTCTACACGCAGCATGGTTCTTATTTTTCTAGTCACACTCCACTGTACAGAATCTGCAGCCGTACCCATCGAATGCAAAAACAACGAAAAAAAACACATTCATCGCTCTGCCACTCACGCACACATCGGCAACAGGGCCGCCGGTTTGCCGCGTGACTTAAACACCAACAACGGTTCGCTTGTGCTAACTTGCAGCAACTACCACCGCCACCCAACGCACGGCCCACTACCTCCCACGGACGGGAACCAGGATCGTTCGATGGATGGACGAACGAACGAACGGATGAAAGGACGGTAAAGTTCCGCACCGTCAAGCACAGCACAGCACAACAAACAACACACTCGGTTTATGAGCAATACTATACACCACCGCATCCAAGCAGGCCGCTCCGCGCACACACTTCATAACTTCGGCAAGACACGCCTATTTTTCCCCCTCGCAACACGCTGTTCGACAGGCAGTGAATGCATTCACAGCGGTGACAAATACTCTGCACACAGCGAAAGTCAACGACGTGTACCTGATCGTTGCAGAGAGTGGGGTAACGTTCCGCAGAAAAGGAATGGCTCGAGGAATCGGTCATGCGCAGTGGTGTGCTGGTGTTTGTCAAAGCGAAGCGTCGAATGCTACGATGGAAACTGGTGGATTGTGCTCTGGCGGATGCTAGTGGAACTTTTCGTCGGGGCTGGTTTCATCAGCGAGTTCTCAGCCAGCGTTGAATGGAATGTGCTGCCGGTGGTGGTAGGTGTTCGGTTTTGGAAGTAAAACTGTTGTATGACGATGGGAACGAGCGTGAGTTTTAGGGGTTGGTTTTAGATTCTAGGAATATGGTGGGGTTGGAAATACGAATAGGCAAGGATTGCTTCCCGAAGGAATCTTGGCTTCGTTAAGTTTTGCTAGCAGGATGTAAAACAACCCTAGTGGGATGTTTGATGAGAATCCCAAGTAAATGTTTAAAAAACTATAAAAACGGGACACGTACTAGACGCCTGTTGAACGAGTCGCTAGTACAGCGTAAGAACACCGATGGAAGATTTTGATGTATTCTTTTCTTAGGGGATAGAGTACCTATACATGATGTATCTTCAAATTAATTCTAGTTTTCAGGAAAAATATCAATATCGATGATGATTTATATCAGAAAACAATATAAGTGATACAAAAATTAAATTTTCGGCGACATATAACATATATGCATTTTAAAATTTTGCCTTTTTCAACAATTTGGTCTAACCCTTACACAGCGGTTGCATCATACTTGATCCAAATGAACTTTCTATTCCATTCGAACTTGACTTCAGTAGCGTATTTCCAACAAGAAATCTTTGATGATTATTAATAATCGTATTAAGAAAAAACCTGTTTTAATCCACCTAGAGGTGCAATTGTGCCTTTCTCATTTCTCCAAACTACGATTTAATAGCTGGTTCGTACAATATAACATTATGGAAATGTCTTTCATTCTTATTACACTTGGTAAGTATATATAAGAGCACCTTTTTGCATTCATCGCGGTATCGGTTTGAATCGGAGTTTTCTATGTGATCGCACTCCACAACCCGTAACTCCGGAGCCGGAAGTCGGATGGAGATGGAATTTAGTATCGGTTTCCAGGGACGCAACACCTTTTATTTGAGCCTAAGTTGACCAAATCGGTCTAGCCATTTTCGAGAAATCAATATAACCGTTATTCTGAATTTGGATGCTTCCGGATCCGTCGATGATGGCCAGTGTGGGCAAAGAGACTTTGAATGACTGTTGGTGACCCAGATCTACAAATTCAACAGTTGTGTTTACATTTTGGCAAAAAATCACCTTCTTACATTCATCGCAGAATTCGTTAGAATCGGGATTTGCTGCGTGATCGTACGTATCACCCTGTAGTTCAGGAACCAGAACTCGGATACACACAAAATTCAACAGCAGCTGATGGACCTTTCATTTAAAATCAAGTTTGTCAAAATCGGTTCAAAAAATTCCGAGAAACCGATGTGGACAAATCAACAAATTTTGTTTTGTAACCATACTCTTCAACTCGTAATCCGGAACCAGATGTCGGTTGTAAATGAAATTCAATAGCAACCTATGGGAATATTATACCTTTCATTTGGATCTTAGTTTGTAAAAATCGGTTCAGCCATCTCCGAGAAACCGATGGGGACATTTTGTTAACAAATCCGCACATACACACACATACATACACACATACACATACATACACAGAGATATTTTGCGATCTCGGCGAACTGAGTCGAATGTTATATGAGACTCGGCCCTCCGGGCCTCGGTTAGAAAGTCGGTTTTTGGAGCAACTGCATAACCTTTCTATATGAGAAAGGAAAAAGAATAATATTTAATTAGCTTAATCAGCATGAGTTCAATGTTATCTTCATGTGATTATATTTTGAAATGTTGGTGGAATGGGTTTGAAAGTGGAGGGAATGGGGGGGTTAGTAGAGTGGGAGTGGAGGATGCGTCAGAAATCCTTCATCTTATTTTGTTATACGGGGTGGATGAAGAAAATGCGGGCGTGAGGGTGGTCCAAGGGGAGGGAAGTGATGAAGGAAGGAGGTGTAAGGGCAAGGCGGGGGGGGGGGGGGGGAGGAGGGTCGGCGACGGAATATTCAACTGCATATTTTGCTTTCCATTTGAGACTTGGTTTGAGAAAATCGGTTCAGTCATCACCGAAGAACCGATGTGACTTTAATTTTGGAATATGCACGGAATTCCGGACTTCCGGAATCGTCGATAGTGGACAATATATTCAAAGAATGTTTGATTGGTAATTAGTTATCTAGATCTGCGATTAGAAGTAATTTGGTGACCATTTCAATAGTTTTTAGCCTCTGAGGTATTACGATTGTACCGATTTATATAGGAAATTCCAGTGTATCCTTACTAACACCCCTGTAACTCCGGAAGCAAGAGTCAAAACCGAATGAAATTCAGCAGCAGTCAATGGCATTACTGTATCTTTCATTTAAAATCAAGTTTGTAAAAATCGGTAGAGAATTCGTTGGGGAATGGGTGTGATATTAGCTTAAGAACTTGGCGGGTTCCCCGGGGGCGTCATGAACCGTCATAGGTGGCCAATGTGGTCAAAGCTGCTTTGATTGATCATTAGTGATCTAGACCCGCAAACTAGAGTAATGTCACATCAATTTTAATATGTTTTACATCATTTGAACATCATGGTGGTACCAATTTATATGGGAAATTGCTGTGTGACTGCACTCTTCAACCCGTAACTCCGGAACCGGAAGTTGGATCAACTAAAAATTCAATAGCAGCTTATGGGAGCGTTATACCTTTCAGATGAAACTAAATTTGCGAAAATCGGTTCGGCCATCTCTGAGAAAATTGTGTGAGTTTAAATGACACACACACATACACACACATACATACATACACACACAGACATTTGCCGATCTCGACGAACTGAATCGAATGGTGTATGACACTCGGCCCTCCGGGCCTCGGTTAAAAAGTCGATATTTACAGTGATTGCATAGCCTTTCTTTATATGAGAAAGGCAAAACCGACTTAATCCACTGACCAGTGAGATGAAACATTCCTTACACATATCACTGTGAGATTATTCATTAGTATTGCAGAATTCATGCAAAGTAGGCATCCAACTAGTGGTGGAATGAGCACAGTTCCGAATTCAACACGAATAATACTTTGAAAAAAATTAATAAATTATAGAAAATCAATAAAACAAAAATTATTTAAGCGAAAATTGGATAAAAAGCTATCAAATTCATAAAATGAGTAGAATGATTAATATAAATCAAATTAATAGTAAATAAATCAAATTAATTCAGCTCATTGAGTGAAACATTAGACAATTTAAAAAGGTTTTAAAATTAATTGAATAAATCAAATTGGTTCAAACTAACTGGCTTCAATAAAGCGGTTAATAGAATAAGGAACTAATCTATACCTTTTTCAACTTCTACGTTTGTTGTACACCTTGTTTTTCACTGCCATATTATCCATTATTTTTCCTTGACTTCAATCAATGTTAACATAACAACAGGTTATCGTGTACAATGATTGACAATAAATTACAAAATTTCAAATTTAATTTCAAAACAAATTGGATGAAATGTATAAAAGAAAGGACTAAAAGGAAACAATGAAATTAATAAAACAAAGAAACTGAATAGAATGAAAAAGCTGGAAAAAATAATAAAATTAATAGAATTAATTAAATGTTTAACCTGAACAAAATGTATGAAATATATAGGATAAATAAAATGAACAATGCATTTTGTTAATTTTGTTGAGTAAAATGAATAAAATTAACAAAAGGAATAAAACATGTAAATTGATTACATTTTGATTTAATAAACAGAATACATAAAATGAATGAAATGAAGAAAGTGAATAACATGAATACAATAAATAAAGTGAACAAAATTAATGAAATGAATTGAATAAGATATGCATGAAATGAATTACGTGAATGTCATGAATAAAATCAATAATATAAACGAAATAAATAAAATAAATAAAATACATAAAATAAATAAAATAAACAAAATAAAATAGCTAAAATAAACCAAACGAATAAAATAATTGAAATAAATAAATTAAAAAAAAAAACAATTAAATTAATAAAACATAAAAATAATATGAATTAAAATATTAAATTCGATAAAATGAATGAAATAAACAAAACAAAATAGCTAAAATAAATCAAACGAATAAAATAACTGAAATAAATAAATAAAAACCCGTTTTAATCCACCTAGCGGTGCAATTGTGCCTTTCTCAATCATGAACACGAGAATGTTCGCGTTTTTGCCTTTCTCATATAGAAAGGTTATGCAATCACTCTGAAAAACGTTAACCTAATCCCGGCCCGGAGGGCCGAGTGTCATATCCCATTCGACTCAGTTCGTCGAGATCGGAAAAAGTCTGTATGTGTGTGTATGTGTGTGTACGTGTGTGTGTATGTATGTGCGTATGTGTCAAATAATGTCACTCATTTTTCTCAGAGATGGCTGGACCGATTTGCCCAAACTTAGTCTCAAATGAAAGGTGCAACCTTCCCATCAGCTGCTGTTGAATTTTGGATCGATCGGAATTCTGGTTCCGGAATTACGGGTTTCAGAGTGCGGCCAAACAGAAATTTCTCGTATAAACTATAGGAAAAATTAAAAATAGAATTTTTATTTTTGATGCTAAATGTGTTCAAGGTGCATGAAACGTCGAGATTTGATGCAAACTGGAAAAAAAATTTGACGACAATTCACTTTTTTGGATTTTGGCACATTTTTGCCTTTCTCATATAGAAAGGTTATGCAATCACTCTGAAAAACGTCAACCTAATTTTTTCGACTCGCATAAGGTTTCTGGATTTTAACAGGGGCGTAGTTGATGGTTTACATCCCCCCTCTACTGTTCACTCCCCTCCTTTAAAAATCTCCTTAAATAACCCCTCAGACCACCACCCCATCCAGCCCTCATACCCCCCTCTCAATCCCATCATCTTTAAACCACCACTATATCACAAAGCATACCAAATTAAGGTGGGGAGTCGTTCGTTTGTGGGATTTTCGCCCTCCACACACACCCTGCATGAGAAAATGAGTTAGCAAGCAGATAACATTGATCTAATACTGATTAGGGTAATTAAGTATGATATTTTTTTGCTTCAAGTGTTTCACCGTCGACACGTAGCTCATCAAGTTCGTGGCTGGCATGCCGTTGTGTATAAGTGCAAAGTGTACTAAGAATGTAATGGACATTTCCACAATTATGTTGAACATAAAAAGCCTCCGTGCCATAGTTTAGAGAAATGAGAAAGGCACAATTGCGCCGCTAGGTGGATTAAAAGAGGTTTTTTTTACTTGAAAGGGTTATATGTCGTCAATGAACCGAAAAAAATTATTTATTTTAAACATTTAGCACAAAAATCAGGGTCTTACAAAAGCATAGTATGTAATGGAAAAATTTCGATAATTTTTTGGTCAAAAAAGATAAAAAATTATGTCTCCGCGGTTCACATAGAACAATTTTTCATGCTCTTTAAAATAAATGCTATGCGAAGAAATTTGGTTCACTAGTTTTTTCGTAGTCTCCTACGCCAATTTAAAAAAAACACAGTTTTGAGAAAACGCCGTTTTAAGTTTTCAGTTCAGGAAAGTGAAACTTACTGCAGTTTACTTTCAACCTTCTGATGCCAGCATGCTTGTATAATCCCTACAGCTCTTCTGCTAGAAAATACAACACCAGTCCAATCCACTGCCACTGCCTGGTATATTTATATTTAGTCATCTTCGACTGATCTGTGATCGACGCCTATTATTACGAGGTCTTCCACAAAACTAAGAAGAATGTGATTATGAATTCGTTTCTTTGTACACCGTATCTTAACGTTGCTTCAATGCATGATTCAATTATTAGTCATTAGATTATTACTCATAGGGTGATTGCAAGTCGTTCATCTTCTAGACCCGCTATACTAATCACTGACAAATTATTCTGTGAATGGATGTTGTCTGCTAAACAGAACACGGAAGAGTAGGCGTTATGTTTCGATAATTATCTAAGCCATGTCTGTGGATAAGTCAAGGCCATCTATAATCTATAATGACGATCACGTGGTGGACCTTTTTCTTTAGCTACCAAATATCATTCTACACTTCCAATAGCATGCTAAGCCATAATTATTAAGGCTTGCTCTGTTTGTGTACATTTGTCGTTCAACAACATCTCAAATCTCTTCACTCCTATACAATTTTCAGCCGTTAACCGCCCCAGTTGTTGATTGTCAATGGTTCCGGATACTTTTCTTCCTCGTGATCGTTCTCTTCATCTGTTTTCTGATCTGTTACTCGTTCTCGCTCCACATTGAACCAGTAGTTCCACTGATTTCTTCGCAATTCTTTTGTGATCGCTGAACTGACCGTCTCTTGAAGCTGCAGTCACGTTGCTCTCATGCAATCTCTTGTTAGTCGCTCTTCAAAAATTTTTTTCTTGAAGTCATAATTATATATCTCATACTTCCCATGAAATAAGAAAATGAAATATACAATTTTGAACGTTTATTTTGAACTATATTTATAAATTTCTCAGTTTTCCAAAGTATTCATCATGTTTCATGTATTTTAAAAGCGATTCTTCTTTCTAAAAAACCTGTTTTAATCCACCTAGTGGTGCAATAGCGCCTTTCTCATTAACCCAAACTATGAATCATTAGCTGGTTTTGTTCAAAAAAATTGTGGAATGTCTAAACAAAAAAGTACAGGGGAGACCGGGGATAAATGGTGGTGTTTTCAGTTTTCCTTTTTTACAGCTTTGATGTAGATAGATCTTTCAAAATAGAACATGTGGCATGAAAGGGCAGACTGTTGGCAACAGACATCAATTTTATCAAAGTGTTTGTTGCATTGTCTTTGTTTTTATTGACAAAAATGTGTGACGCGGAAAACCCGCCAATTTACCCCAACCCTGGGGCAAGTGCCGGTATGTATGAATACGCCAGAGAATAAGCAATCAAATGGAGATTCGATTACATCAAGGGTCTTTATAGAAAGTGCTGAATGTCTTTTCAATAAAACTGTATATTAACCGACAATGGCCAATATATTTCAGTCTCAATACCCCGGCATTTTACTTTGACGCATACTCCATATTCAAAAGCATATTTTCGAAGTTCTTCAGTTTTTATTTATTTATTTATTTATTAACAGATTAAGGCCGAAGTGGCCTGTGCCGTATACAAAAGGTTCCTCCATTCCACTCGGTCCATGGCCGCGCGTCGCCAGCCACGCAGTCTGCGAAGGGTCCGCAAATCGTCTTCCACCTGCTCGATCCATCGTGCTCGCTGCGCGCCACGTCTTCTTGTACCGGTCGGATTGCAATTGAGAACCGTTTTCACCGGGCTATTGTCCGACATTCTGGCTACGTGCCCGGCCCACCGTAGTCGTCCGATTTTCGCGGTATGACAGATGGGCGGCTCCCCCAACAGCTGATGCAACTCATGGTTCATTCGCCGTCTCCATGTGCCGTCTTCCATCTGCACTCCACCGTAGATGGTACGCAGCACTTTCCGTTCGAAGACACCAAATGCGCGTTGGTCCTCCACGAGCATGGTCCAGGTCTCGTGCCCGTAGAGAACTACCGGTCTAATCAGCGTCTTGTAGATGGTCAACTTCGTACGACGGCGAATTCTGTTCGACCGAAGTGTCTTGCGGAGGCCAAAGTAAGCACGATTTCCTGCCACGATGCGTCTACGAATCTCTCTGCTGGTATCATTGTCGGCAGTCACCAGTGAGCCCAAGTACACGAACTCTTCAACCACCTCGATTTCGTCGCCACCGATGCAAACTCGAAGCGGGCGGTTCTCATTCTCTTCTCGTGAACCTCTTCCTATCATGTGCTTTGTCTTCGACGTGTTGATGGCAAGTCCGACGCGCTTGGCTTCTCTTTTCAGTCTGATGTAGGCTTCCTCCATCTTCTCAAAGTTTCGTGCAATAATATCAACGTCATCGGCGAAGCCAAGTAGCTGAACGGACTTTGTGAAAATCGTACCAATCGTGTCGATCCCTGCTCTTCTTATTACACCTTCCAGCGCGATGTTGAATAGCAGACACGAGAGACCATCACCTTGCCGTAACCCTCTGCGTGATTCGAAGGGACTCGAGAGCGTCCCTGAGACACGTACTACGCACATCACCCGATCCATCGTCGCCTTCACTAATCGCGCCAGTTTGTCCGAGAATCCGTACTCGTGCATAATCTGCCATAGCTGATCTCGATCGATAGTGTCGTATGCGGCTTTGAAGTCGATGGACAAATGATGTGTGGGCACATTGTACTCGCGGCATTTCTGCAGTACTTGACGAAGAGCGAACACCTGGTCCGTGGTAGATCGTTCGCTCATGAAACCCGCCTGGTACTGCCCCACGAACTCTCTTGCAATTGGTGATAGTCGACGGCATAGTATTTGGGAGAGTACCTTGTAGGCGGCGTTCAGCAGGGTGATTGCTCGGTAATTACAGCAATCCAGCTTGTCGCCCTTTTTGTAGATAGGACACACGACACCTTCCATCCACTCCTCCGGTAAAATCTCCTCCTCCCAAATCTTGGAAGTTCTTCAGTCGATTGGCCAAATATCCCCTGCATTGACGAGATACGCAAAGTTTTACTTTGGAGTGAATTCCAAAAATAAAAATATTTGATTACTATATTTGCACTGTAAATAGTACCGTCAACTTACCCCAACCGCATAATTTACTAAAAACTATTTAAAAAAATAACTTTAAATGATGGATAGATCTAATATCTATCCAAAATAAATACTGAAAGCATTTTTTACGAAGTATCGAAAAATATAATCATTTGGGAAACAGATTGAAAATTATCCTAAATAACACAAAGTGTTTAAAATTTAAAAAATTAACTTGGTTTGCTCGAAAACACAAGAGCAGTGGTTTTTTAGAGGGTCGGGTGATGGCAGCCCAAACCCCTTCCCTGAGACATTGCGGTTTTTGTACATTTTCCCTCAGGTCTTAGGATTTTCCTGAAATTTTTATTACAGCTCTCTAAAAAAACACACACACACAGACATTTTCCTATCTCGGCGAACTGAATCGAATTGTATATGACAGTCGGCCCTCCGGGTGATTGCATAGTCTTTCTTTATATCAGAAAGTTGTATATATCAAAGAAACCTTTTTATTTCACAATTCGAAATTCAGTGAAAGTCAAATAAGAATAACTTAGGTGAAAATAGCAAAAAAAAATTTATTGCAAATAATTGATAAGAAATGGGTGGTCCGAATTGGAACAGGGTTGGGGTAATCGGACCTTTCATGCATTTTTGCGCAGCACCGTTTCTACACAATACGGTAAAAAATCGGAAAAAGTCCCCTTAGAAAAAAAAATGTGCGCGATTGATCAGGCTTTTAGAAAAAATTTGTGAATCGGATGACACGTTCCAGTTCTATAGCTCACAAATCCTTAGGGGAGACCGGGGCACAGTGGTCGGAAACGCCAAAAACGTGAACTTAATTCACTAGAGGCCAAACCATTGAATATATTCACAGGGTGTCTTTGGAGGGTTTGTTCATATGAATGTTTCCCACAATCTGATAACAATTGAAGTTAGGCATGGCTTACTATCATCGAACTAAAAAAAATAACTTTTTACACTGACGAGGAAGAAAGTTGGTGTCTTCGACAAAGTTTTCAAAATGCTCATGGTGAAAAATTTTGTTGAAGAACTTGAGCTTGTAGGATTTAAGGTTATCGATTTATAAGGCGTTTTCTATGGAAATCCCCTTAAATCTAGTTTTTTTTATTGTGACTTTTCGTGCAAACTATGTTCAAGACAAATGTGCAGGTATCAAAGCTACATAATTTTGTCGAAGACTGTATGTAAAAATACTCATTCGTTTCAAAGTTATTGGGGATTTTTACATTTTTTTTACACCAACTTCAACCACGTAGAAGAAAGAAAGGTGCAAACCAAAATTAAAAAGCATGATAAAGTAAGCTTACCCTATTCATGGGGTTATAGAGTGCCACGCACCAAACCTTCTTAGCTTTATTTTGCATAGTTTAGACAGTTAAAACAGTGCATTTTGGTTTGCACCTTTCTTTCTTATACGTAGATGAAGTTGGTGTAAACAAATGTAAAAATCCTCAATAACTTTGAAACGAATGTGTATTTTACGACAAAATTATGTAGTTTTGATACCTACACATTTGTCTTGAACATAGTTTGCACGAAAAGTCACAATGAAAAAAGTTATTTTAAAAAAACTAGATTTAAGGGGGTTGCCATAGAAAATGCCTTATAAATCGATAGCCCTTAAACCTACACGCTCACGTTCTTCAACAAAATTCTCCACTATGAGCATTTCTAAAACTTTGTCGAAGACTCCTACTTCCTATCTCGTCAGTATAAAAAGTTAATTTTTTTAGTTCAATCATAGTAAGCCATGTCCAACTTCAATTGTTATCAGATTGTAGGGAATATTCATAAGAACAATTCCTCCAAAGACACCCTGTGAATATATTCGATAGTTTGGCCTCTAGTGAATTAAGTTCACGTTTTTGGCGTTTCCGACCACTGTGGAGCGGGTCTCATTCCGAGCCATTTACGCGATTTTCAGCGGAACTAATCTGTGAAGAATTCTCCAATAAAATCTATTTTATAATTGGCCTGCGTTAAGCCAAACCGAACTGAGTGCCATAATTTTTTCTTGTATATTTGATGCCAAAATTCATTTTTCGCTAACTTAGCATTAAAATTTCGTAAAATTTCGTAAAATTTCGTAAAATTTCGTAAAATTTCGTAAAATTTCGTAAAATTTCGTAAAATTTCGTAAAATTTCGTAAAATTTCTTAAAATTTCGTAAAATTTCGTGTAATTTCGTAAAAATTCGTAAAATTTTGGAACATTTTGTAAAATTTCGTTCAATTTCGTAAAATTTCGTAAAATTTCGTAAAATTTCGTAAAATTTCGTAAAATTTCGTAAACTTGACTGCTATTCGTGGTTCTACGTTACGACGGTGAAACACTTGAAACAAAAAAATATCATACTCCATTAACCTAATCAGCATTAGATCAATGTTATCTGCTTGCTAACTCATTTTGTCATGCGGGGGTGGGTATGTAAGGAGGGCGAAAGTCCCATGAACGAACGACTCCCCAGCTTAAATTGGTATACTTTGTGATATAGTGGTGGTTTAAAGATGATGGGGTTGAAAGGGAGGGGTATGAGGACTGGATGGGGTGGTGGTCTGAGGGGTGATTTAAAGAGATTTTTAAATGAGGGGAGTGAACAGTAGAGGGGGAGTGTAACCCCTCTCCGTAAACAATCAACTACGCCCCTGTTAAAATCCAGAAACCTTATGCGAGTCGAAAAAAAAATTTGGCCCTCCGGGATTAGGTTGACGTTTTTCAGAGTGATTGCATAACCTTTCTATATGAGAAAGGCAAAAATGTGCCAAAATTCAAAAAAGTGAACCGTCGTCAAATTTTTTTTCCAGTTTGCATCAAATCTCGACGTTTCATGCACTTTGAACACATTTAGCATCAAAAATAAAAATTCTATTTTTAATTTTTCCTATAGTTTATATGAGAAATTTCTGTGTGGCCGCACTCTGAAACCCGTAATTCCGGAACCAGAATTCCGATCGATCCAAAATTCAATAGCAGCCGATGGGAAGGTTGCACCTTTCATTTGAGACTAAGTTTGGGCAAATCGGTCCAGCCATCTCTGAGAAAAATGAGTGACATTATTTGACACATACGCACATACATACACACACACACATACACATACATACACACACATACACACACATACAGACTTTTTCCGATCTCGACGAACTGAGTCGAATGGGATGTGACACTCGGCCCTCCGGGCCGGGATTAGGTTGACGTTTTTCAGAGTGATTGCATAACCTTTCTATATGAGAAAGGCAAAACGTGTGGTATTATGATTTCAGACGAAGATTATGCGTTGTGTGTCCTACGCGGTACCCGGGTACCTTTTTAAGTTTCAATTAATTAAATTCCTATGTTTTATCCATAGCTGGAAATTGAAACTTTGTGACATCTTAGAACTTTACTAAGTCAAGCTTTTGGGTTAATAATATAGTTGATATAGTAAGGGTGGTAATAAGGAAGGGCTCCTGAATTTTTTTACTACGTAACAGGCCGACGTGGGTACCCGGGTACCCACAAAACTAAAATGCCCGTAACTAAGGTAATATCCAACCGATTTCGATACTTTTGGCCGTTTTGGATTCAGGAGCTCATCCACTTTTGGACTTGGTAAAAATGAATCGGGTTACTTCATTCGATTCCCGGGAATCCGGGTTTCCGGAAGCAGGTTCCAGTGCAGGGGTATTATTTGCGAACTTCAATGGAATACTAGCAATATGAGTATCAAAATTCTTGAAATTGCATCAGTAGGCTGTATCTCGTGGTTTTGGAACCATTTGGTGATTTGATCCCGGAACGGACATTCCGGAACAGGTTCCCGCGGGGCCGTGAGTGGCCATTCCATTCCAATTCCATTTTTCAAATTGCCATAGGGTCCCGTAACAATAAAAACAGACTTCTGAGACAATTTGAAGAGTTTTGATACTCATATTGCTAGTACATTATTAAAATTTATAAATCATATCCTAGTACTGGAACATTACTCCGAAAAATCCGGATTACCAAAAACCAGATCCATTACTCCGGTTCCATTGTACAGAATCAAAAAGTGAACGAGTTCCTGAATCCAAAATATCTAAAAGTGTCCAAATCGGTTAAAGGAAGCCATAGTTATGAGCATTTCAATTTGTGGGTACCCGGGTACCCTCGTTGGCCTGTTAAAGGTGTTTTTTTTTGTTGGACACATAACTGTTAAGGCTAGGATCACTTACGCCAATTTCCTGGGACATCACTCGGAACATGTGGCTTTAAGCGTTTACATATCGTCGCTGTTGTGTTATCTTATGACAAGCGCCATTTTACACATTTCGAGAAAAACGATTTTTAAAGTTTGAGATTGAATATCTTCAAACCTATAAATGGTACAAACAATTCAAAGAAGACAATTAATGCTTCTATCTATTCTGTATTAATCTCTCAAATATTACGAAGATCGGTTTACTATGTTGCGAGTTTTTACTATAAATGTAAACAAAAGTCGCACTCACACGTGTCATAAGCGTGTATTGATGACAAAATTTGTATGGCGTGTCATAATCGTGCATGGAAAATTTTTCATAGAAAAAAATCATCAATTATTAACTTATATTCATATCTTTGGCTTCATTTGGTCTATAAACAACCGGTGCGATGCATTTTGAAGGAAATGAGTCAGGGAATCTAGCAAAAATAGTTATTTTTGGTTACAGTGTTGCCAAATATGCTATATTTCCAGTTGAAAACTTAAACTGTATTTTTCTCACAATTTGCGTATTTTTCTTTTGAAAATGATTATGCCATTGTGTTTCATAGATAGTTTTACACATAAAAACACCTTATACATCAAGATTACCTGAGCCAATCTCCAGACACAGTCATTTGAAGCAAAAAATTAAAAATTTCTCAGCACGTTTCTCGCTATATCTCAGTAACCAAGCAGAATGTCAAAATTCTGAAAACGCCACTTTGTAGAGATTTTTTTGACAAGTAATGTAGCATATCTAACTCAGTTTACCCCAAAATGGCGTTTGTCATAAGATAGCACAACAGCGACGATATGTCGTGTGAACTGTTTGGATTTTTTGTGTCTAACTAGTGCTAATTTGGGTACTAGTTTAGATACATCGTCTAATTAGACACCCAGATGGTACTAGTTACTGACGAGATAATTTTATTGAGTTTCTTCATTTTATTAATTCTCTTCAGTCATTCAGTCATTTTTTATATTTATATCATCCAACTGGTTAGTTTGCAACAATTTAATTTATTCTTTTAATTCCACAACTGTTTTAATTTTGTCCAATTTGCATTTGAGCTGAAGTAATTTGATTTATTTATTCTATTAATTTGATTTATATTAAGCATTCTACCTATTTAATGAATTTGATAAATTTTTAAAATTTTCTTGCCATGTTAATTTATTTTATTTTATTTTTATTCGCGCATTACTCAAAACTGTGTTCATTTCACTTGCAAACTAATGAAAGATCCAACAGTAATATGTGTAAGAAATGTCTAATTTTACTGTTAGAGGAATTAAATCGGTTTTAGGTGGATAGCTGTGAAAAAGTTTACCGGTCAAAAGTCCTAATTGTTAGTTTGAAACCTCAGCTACATTATGGTACCATAAAAGTTCATTTGTACTACTACACTTTTACAATGTAGGGGTAATTCGGACCTCTCTACGGGGCAATTCAGACCGCCAATCTTTTTATTTTTGTTACAATGGAATTATGTTTACCTATGAAATATTTAATAAAGAAACTCCTTAAGAAGCAAAAAAAATAAATCGCGTCGCAAAAACTTAATCTGGTTAGTGATAGCTGACGATTGGCGCATCACGTATTTTCTTTGCTTTGGGTTATGCAATCGTGTGCGTAACCACAAGCCGCTGAACGGTGGTTGATGGAATAGGGGGTCCGAATAGCCCCGTACGATCATTTTGCACAAAAATCATTCCATAAATTAGGAGCTTCAAGCTTTCCAAAATGCTTAACTGTTTTTTTCTCTTCTATTTGGTTCTTTAATCACGGTTTTACCATTATAATGATTTTTGTTTTGAGGATGGCAAAAAAAATGAAACACGTTGTATCTACTTTCTAAAAAAACAAAGAATTAGATTCAGCTGTCAAAATTAATGTTTTAAAGCCGCGGTTCTACGAATATGTACGACAGTCAGAAAGTCTTACGATTTCCTGAGAAATCGAGGGGATCCAAATTAACCCCAGTCTTAATAGCCCCTTAATAGGGTTCTCCTATAGCACACTGATTTTGAATAAATTGGGTTTCAAAAATAGTATTCGGCGCATAATATTAATATTCTATTTTCATGACTTGAATAATACTCTGTTCCGAAAATCATATCGAGGAATAGAGTTGTTCCCGTGAATCGGCTACGTAGTCTGTCAAAAAAGATGAACAAATTCCGCATCGGATTGTAATTAGAAAAATTCGCTTTTTTCTTCGTTATGAGCTAAAATCCCATTGAGGTAACTGTTTCACCTCGATGGCAATGGGAATAGCTTGACCTCTACTCGATCAAATACTAGTGAAAAGAAGCCGGTGACACCTTTGTCAAATTTTGTTCGTGTTGGACTAACAAAGACATTCCACACTTAAGTGTGACAGTTTTAATTCGACGCTGCTGCAGCAATTATTTTGACCGATCGTGTTGTTGCCGTGGTGAACCTGTTCGAACAAAAAGCTATCAAAAACATATCAATTCTAATTACGTTTCCTGTTGACGATCCCATCTCCGGCTCAGCAATCGGAGGTTTATCTAGTTCATCTTCCGGCAACCGGTCGACCGGTACCTCAGAGGTCGCCGAGTAGAGGGCAGAGGTAAAAAATTGCTTTATTATCTCGATCTACAGCGCGTCGTAAATTTTCTCTCATTTTGCGTTCGGCCCACACCAGATAAGCAAAATAATAAGGCCAGAAACGGAACCGAACAAATTATCTAAAACGTCACTTAAACCTAACCTAGGGGTAGTCCGTTTTGTATTAGTTTCACGCACCTTGCCTTTGATATGTGCCATGGGTCGTCGGACGGTTGTTTTGTATTGTCTTTTCAACCGGCGGCACTGACAATAACCACGGGATGGCCATAACAATACGTAATCATGAATGGATATGAAATTAAATGTTTTCGGATCCGGATCATGGACAAAAGTGTGAAAAATAAACAAATGACCTCCGATGCAAACGATGAAGACCCGCGGCATTCGTGCATTTAGTATATAATTGCCGAGGACTTGGCCAACAAGTGGCGATGCGTCAGCATCAGGTGGACGCAATTGTAAACAACTTCGAAAATGATTCGGACCATTAAAGGCCCTATTATTTTACGACATCAAGTCGATTGAATTATTATGCTAATTAATGCTGGTCTGCACTGTCGCTCGTTGTGATAGTGGCCCTTATTAGCTTCAAGCCATTTCTCGCTGTTGCGGTTGAACGCGAAGAATACTCTCTTATGAACGTAGTGTAAAGGATGCAAATCGTTTATGTTTAGTTCCTAGGTCCTGGAAACAGTATAAAAAATTATAAAAAAGACTTATAATTCCGGGCGATTATAAATCATTTATAAATCCACAGACTCGTCTCCAGTTCAAGACAAGTCGTCAAACTACAAGTTCAAGCTCATCCCAAAATTCAGAAGCAGACTGCCTAATGTAGCCCCTACCCAACGAGCGACCCAAGTTCAAACACCATGCTCAATAGCAACAACAATCATTACACCTGTTTCGAGCGTAGTAAAACACATTGCGAGATGACTTATTTCTTCCACACATCCAACATTATGACCAAAGTCGGCCAGTTGCTTGTTTGCTGTTGTCATTGTCGCCCAGTGTGACACAATTTTATGTTGTCCCTGCGGCGACCACGCGGCCGGCAAACGCTGAAACTGCACCACGCACGGTGGAACCGATCGGAGTACCTACGGTCGGCAGGTATGGACAGCGCGGGACAGGCTTGGCAGTAGGTACTAATCTTCCTTTTATGGACATGGCAGTCAGTCAAGATATGAATAGTAACATGGAAATAACATGAAATGTACACGAAAAAGAATTGCATTCACTTCTCACACCTTTCGGGGTCAAAAGTGTGTTTTTTTCTCTCTCTCTCTCTCTGCTGGTGTTGCAGTTCTTTGTGCCGATTCAACCGTTGCAGCAGGCGAGACACGGAAGGCGTTTCTTGAACACTTGATCCAAAAGTCTCTTTGTTTGCGATTTTAGTGCGAAAAAAGAACAGCTTACGGCTACTGTCTTTCGGTGTCAGTTTGTCAAAAACTAAAGCTGTTGTATTTCGTAGTTGGCCATGGTCTGCTTTCCGTTATACTTTGTTGTATGGCTTCTTTTTAGCTGTTACAGAGTTGATAGCAAATTATTAAAGGTGTATTAGATATAATTCCTTACTATACCAAAATTTAATAAAAATAGAGTTTTTTCTAATAAACTAATCCTCAGCTAACTAGGACTCAAAATTAAACCCACACCATCGAATGGTGATCTCTTGTATTAAATGAATATATCTTCATTATTTCTGGAAAAAGTTAACTTAATTTAGTGCCCGTTACCGCGCGTCGGTTCAACGATTTGATCGAGCAGGTTCATCGTCATTCGACGACGGTAGCCTCGGGGCAGGACAAAACAGAATATAATATGCAAGTGACAGTGTAATCGTTAACTTTTACTACCTCACCTCTTAGTCGTCGGTGCATCGCGATAAAGAAAACAAACCGTTCGCAATGCAAAGTACGAGGAAGCAGGTTGACCGAAATGAGGATGATGATGATGATGATGAGATGAGAGGATAAAACATTCTGAAGGTGCACGGCTCGAGTTTCGCTTTTGATCGCAGCGCAGCTTTGTTCTTTGACTGCCGTAATGGGTGGAAGTCCTAATTTTTTAGTTTGTTGCAAAAATTGTTACAGCAGATTTAACTGGTGACGTGTTCGAAATGGTGTCGGTTAATCGTGTGTATATTAGGGGTTTATGTACCCTTCTTAAGAATCCGCTGAAACCGGAAAAATGTTGTCAGGCCGGGATTTTGGGGACCCGTGGCTCTAGAATCAACATAAAAAATCACAGTAGCAGCATAACAATAAACAATCCAAACTTAGTAGGAGCTGTAGTATTATAAAATCCTCCTCCGTTCACTGTGAATGGTGTGATGATACAGATAAATAATATTTCTGGTCCAACACCAGTCTGGCTGTTCAGAACACCTTACTACGACTTGTCGATACAATCAATTATCGTAAGCCACACCCATATACGATTCGTTGTTCAAAAGGCGTGTATGATTTTTCTTAATTCCTCTGACACAATGACAAGTATTCTAAGAACATCGAAACACAGATGGCTTGTTAACACACGCGGAAATTTTTTTATTGAATATTTGAAAAGTGCCCTAGACCTCAGTTTTATTAGGAAATATGTATCAAAATCAATCGTTACTATACTTTTTGAATTTCAGATTTCGACTGTACTGTATTTTTAAGCTGAATTATTTCGGTTAAGTAGTCTTTGCGTTATTCTATTTCTATTCTATTCTAACCATTACACAGCCAATATTGAAAAGCATCCTGGAAAACACTACAGTTAATCTGTATTGCTTTTCTTGTCAATATTAATATTTGAAGCATATTTTCATATGTCGTAAATATTAAAACGGCCAGGACTACTGTGCAGAGTTAGGTTTGAAGAGATTTCAAAATTAGACGGCAATTGAATTATTCATTTTGTGAATAATTTAATTAACGAATTGTTTTGAATCTTAAAGAAGGAAGAAACGAGAACAACCGTACTGACCGCTTCAGTTTAAATGGAATATAATAAATCGTTGGGAGTGACTTGGCTAAGAAGGTTGATGTCACTCCTTTGGTCCTTTGGGATGAGACAAAGGTATTAACACCTTGCCCTGGCTAATGAGCCTAGGTTAAGTCGCCCTTTCTCGCTCTCAAACTTACCGTGCCGTGTCAAATAATAATATTAACAATAACTACATAATTCCGAAGAATTAGGAAGTAAGTGCAAACATTATTATCTTTTAACTAGAGAAAGGCGATCTACGTACCCTAATCCATGACACAGTTCGTATAATACCCTGATGCACCCTCCCTGCCCAAATATTGAAATAAATAAATATCATGGATTAATTGCATATGGATAACCGAACCTTATGGATATACTTCAGATAGTAAAAATAAAAAGTAATCCAATAAAATGAAATCACTACCACTACAGAAAAAAATTACATAATCATTTGAAAGTATAAACAATATAATCAGAACGCTCTCACCGGTAATCGCAGATACAAGACACTGCATTGAGGTCCTGTCGACATAAGTTGTGGATTGATGTTTCGCTTCTGATGACGATGATGAAGTGTCAGTTTTGCTGCTGGATCTTGCTAGCCGCGATGTATATTGCAGCCTCATCTGGGTCCATCAGTGGCGTTGATTTCGCTCTCATTGTACGATGAACGATAAAGCGAACAGCTCGCTGCCATCCAGCATTGGCCCGTACCATACGCCATCACATAGAATCTACTCGAAGGCCTTTCTAGTCTCCTGTACGCTGAGATCACTTCCGAACACAGTCAGCAGCGGTAGGACGGGCGAATGTTCCGTTTACACGAGCAACACAATGACGCCAAAATTGTTTCGTTGAACTAGCTATTCACTGTGTATCACTTATAGCGGTAAGCTTGAATCTAGTTCGTACCGCCACACGGTACTATCTTTGATTTTAGGCCTGAGTTTAGTCCGGCCTAAGACGTTACTACCTGTCATTGCAGAAATGGCTGCATCCTGAAGCCAAATGAAAACAGTGTAAAAGGCGGCCATGTTCCTCTTGCATACATCTCAATAATTTGAAGCAACTTTTCGAACTTTATGTGCAATATTATGGCCCATGTTGCACGCAAACCATATGAGGGCAAGTAAGCAAGTTTTATCCCGTACGAAAAACAGGTGTAATCGAATTTTAAATGTATTTTTTTTAAATATTCTTTATCGTCCTATATCTAGAAGGTGCTACACGCTCATTTCAAAACGCCAAGAGTTATATTGCAGGTTAGCAGAAGTCGAATCATATTGAAACAAACTGTCGAACGAAATTTTATAATTGGATTCAGAGATGAAAATTGTTTTCGTTCGTTAGTTTACCTATGGCTATAAAAATGAGTGAAGTTTAATTTGCTCACAATTTTTTAGTTATTTTTACATGAGGAAAAGACTATATAATCACAATTTATCTTCTCACAAAGAACACCATAAGCAAGTGGAAGTTTATTTATATTTTTACTGCTTTTGAAAGAGTTCAAAACTAAGATTGAATAAAAAATTGTAAATGAAGCCATGCCATATAGCCTAAGTAACACTTTTTAATATGACGGCAAACAAACTGTTACAAATATTCTCATTTTGATTGTTATTTAAATGTTATCGGAGCTTGCTTGTATTGTTTCGTAATTTATAATTTTCTAGCATATCTTGAACGATTTGCATTTCCGCTGTAGTACAAATTTTCGGTTTAATTCTTTATAATAGAACAGATATGCAGGGTATGAAAGAGCTGTGAAAGCTGAGACTAGACAGATGACTTGGCAAAATGACGCAAAAAGTTGAATACGGAAAAATCGCTTAAATCGTGTCGGAACTTAGGGGGGTTGTGTGAGGTATTATCGGCAAAAAATTGGATACTTTAATTTTTTTTCGATGCAAAGATTCTTTGTCTTTTCAGTCAGGCGCTACATCGAAATCTTGTTTTGCGGTATACACCATAACTCAAAATCTACTGGACAAACGTTGAGGCATTTGCACAGTTGTTTTTCGCAGCATTTCACAAGTAATTAAGGGAGCTTTTATTTTTCAGTTTCCGCTACGAACCTTAGTTTGCAGGTTAAAATAATTCTTAATGACTTTTCACTCATTATTAAGATCAGTATATCCATTGACATTATCTCATCGAGTAGTTGTGAAATGAATAAAAAGCACCAATTGTTATAAGCAATAAAATACCCATTTTTTGACAGCTCATAAGTTCATAAAATGGGTAAAGTTTTTTTACCGTGTTTATCTACCCGCATTTTTTTATTTCCTCGTTCTTTCCTTCTCTCTACACGCTTGATTCCAATTGCACATCAAAGGGTTACAGTAGAGCACGTTTGGATAAATTGAGATCTATTCAATCAATTCAGATCAAAGTTGTTTTTGTGAATTAGAAACAGAACTACAAGAAGAATTGTTTTGATTCTTTTCTTTTTGTTTATCGCTAAGAGAATAAGCGGGACCATTTAATTCGTTAATATAAATCGATAACATATTTTCACGAATGATTGCCCATATATCTATTGCATCACACATCAAAGAAAGTAAATAACGGAAGAAAATTATTGTTTTAGGGGATAGATCCAAACAAATGATAATTGGATATAGATCGTATTATGCAATATTTTATGAATTTACTTACACTGGTCGTTAGCAAATTGAATCAGAATGTTAACAGCTTAGAAATTAGCTCCACAAATACCCTAAGCTAAGAGTAAATAATTGATTTTAAATATGTGCAATGTTCCAATAAGAATAAAATCACATAAAACTTCTGAATACAAAATATTTTGAAATTTATTGGGAACACAACGGTGATCAATATATTTATTTCGATTTTTGGCATAAATCGTTCCAATTTGCATTGATGCATTATAGAAATATATCTATAAGCCACAGTGCAAAAAAATTAAATATAACGCTCGTGAATATAAATGATCATTCTGTCAAAGTTTAATTTTCTGTTTGATCTTTGTTTACTTTTTATTTAAACCTCGCTGAAAAACGTGTATAATTTTAATTCGCAAACCTTCATCTTTATTCCAAACTTGTGAAAATTCACTTGAAACGAAAATAAATGTTCTCCCCCGCGTCGATGGGTATCATGTTCAATTAGAATGACAGTCACAGTTCATTTTAAATTAAAATTGAAATATTTTAACCAATTTTTCAATCAAAGTATGAAATCTCGACAAACATATAATTCCGGCTTAAAAGCCAACTGTCAAAATTCTCTTTGAAAGGGAATTCCGGACAAACCGTTACTCGCCAATCACAGATGTTGGCAGTAAACAAAAGAGAAATTTTTTCCCTTCCATTAACTGCTATGAACTGTGTTTATCCAGCGACGGTTTGTCCGAAATTTCCTTTCAAAGAGAATTTTGACAGTTGGCTTTTAAACAGTAATCATATTTGTGTCGAGAAATAACTATCATGGCACCAATTACAACCGATGGTTTAGCCACCTCTAACTTGACGAGCACGTATTCAAACTGAATAAAAACATGCATATGTATATCAATTTATTTTCTTTTGTGCATATTATGTCACTACAAAGTACTGCACATCATCGGCCAACTTTCAACTATCCAACACGTTAATGTTCTATGTTCAGAAACATATCGGCAACAAGTTGACAAAATTGTTCTCAAACCCTATGGAACGAGATATTTGACGAAGAAAAACTATTTTACTGCAAGAAAATGTCGGAATGAATTTACTCATTTTCTTTAACGTGAATTTATTGTTTTTTAACATTGACGTGTAACGCAGATGAGAACGCAGCCATATAAATGACAACATCGTTTGATTAAAGCTTACCAAATATTTTAGGCCGGTTTAAAAGTTAGTCCGGTTTAAAAACAGTTAGTACGGCTTTGTGCTTATGGCTATTAGTGTTCCACCACCGAGAATACGTCGGAAGTGGTCCAACTACTGAAGCTTATGAAATATTGGTAAAAAATATTGGTAAAATACAAGAGGGAACATCTGCTAGGATGCCTAGAAGTTATAGGAAGAGGAGGAACATTTCCTCTCCTAAAGTGCCTTGTAAAGGCCAGAAAGTGTCCCTAGTCGGGGCTTCGAAAGTGACATCTCTTGGAAGTGTTGCAACCAAGCCGAAGCAAGTGGCTCCTGGTCTCGAAGGATTAAACTCAGAGAAGGAGTTCCCAGCACTTCCCGGAACATCAAAAATCCCAAGTGTTCCTCTGTTTCAGTTCGAGAATAATCGCGGAACTGGAATTATCAAACTCTCGGACATTGTGGACTGGATAATAAAAACTTTCAATATAACTGATCCTATTAAAAGTCTCTTCTACCTACAGTAAGAACATTTTTAAAGCAGTTGACTGCGAAATGGCCCCTCCTTTCAGCGATTGTATCCTTCGATGGCTAACTCATCGAACGAGGTCACGGATTTGATCACTGTTCTACAGTGGAATTGCAGAAGTATCATCCCAAACATAGCAGTTTGTCTTCACATCTCGCCCTGAGAAGAAGCTAAAAATCGTCCCGCACAAGTGAAACAGTCAATTTTACCTACAAGGCGATCGGTGCCCATCGCACAAGCAGTCCATATCATATCAGTGCACAAACAATATTGTATTGTTTCCCCCGGCTACGGAGTGAAATGAGTTTGCCAAATGAAACAAAAGTGCCCGTGCTGCGGGATAACACGATTCCGATCAACTTTAATAAAACTCATGTTAGACCCACAGTTCAGGAAGTGGAGCAATTAGTTAAAGTTAAAATGGAGCTTAATCTCGCTGAAGTTACGTACATTCAGCTACATCACGTTAAAAACTGTGTTTTGATCACATTTTGAAGTTTAAGTTTAAGTACTTCATCGTTTCGGATAGCCTCAATTCCATTGACGCTATTCGCTCGATGAAATATGGTAAGCACTCCTTGCATTTTTTGGGGAAAATACGGGAGCTACTGAGTGCTTTATCTGACAAATCTTACCAGATTACCTTAGTGTGGGTCCCTTCTCATTGCTCCATTCCGGGCAATGAGAAGGCGGACTCCTTAGCTAAGGTGGGTGCCCAAGAAAGTGACGTTTATGAAAGACCAATTTGCTTCAGCGAATTTTTCAGTATTACTCACCAGAGAACCCTCCAAAGCTGGTAAAGGTCGTGGAGCAATGGGGAGCTAGGAAGGTGGCTACATTCGATAGTTCCCAAGGTATCGACAAAATTTTGGTTCAAGGGGATGAATTTGGGCCGTGACTTCATTCGTGTGATGTCCCGACTCATGGCAAACCATTACACGCTAGATTCACATCTCTGGCGTGTTGGACTCGTGGATAGTGGTATCTGCGCTTGTGGCGACGGCTATCACGCCATCGAGCACATTGTTTGGGCGTGCACTGAGTAAAGTTCCGCTAGGTCTCGGCTAATGGATACCCTGCGGGCCCGAGGAAGACCAAACAACGTCCCGGTTCGAGATGTGCTGGTAAGCCGCGATGTCCTCTATATGGCCGTAGTTTACACCTTCTTAAAAACCATCAATATAAAAATTAAACTGGCCCTTATATCCTATCATTCTTAGAAACGCTCTTTTCAACCTGTACCATATACCCACGAAGGTATGATGTGACTCCAAGGCGACACAAAACATCTCTGTCGAATGAGCCAACAAACACGGGACCTACAGTACGAACATCACTAATGAACACTGATGGCTTATGAGCATGTTAATAACAAAAAAATTAACTTTGAATATGGAATGAACTATAATATTTCAAATGTTTATTAATTTCGCGTAATAGTTTATTTTTCATGCTTCATAATACAAATAATTTATTGAAACACGATTTTACCTCACAGTGGCGTAGCCAGGGGGGCGGGTTTTGGGGGTTAAACCCCCCCCCCACACCAAAATTAATTGGATTGAAAAAAAATTGATGCTGACGAATTTAATTTAATATTCCACAAAATATTTTTGGAAAAATATTCTCTGATCACTACATTGAGAACTGTGTTTAAAGCGTCATGAGAACTTTTGGAAAATTGTGGGAAGGGGATCTTGTAACTTATCTCTTAGCCAAAATCCCATAGTTGTCAAATTACTTCAATGTAAAATAAAATAAAAAAAAATCTGAATTATTATGAGCTCATTTTTGGAAAGATGCTTCAAAATATGGATTAGAGACAATTTTTCGAATGGGAAACTAAATTTGAATAGGTTGATTGCATATAAAACATAAGCTTGTTTACCGAAAACTTGCATACATTTCAACATTTGCTGAAAATGTATTTTTTTAGATTGTGTAGAGTTTAGACAACAATTCAATATGGTTAACAACAAGAATAACATTTCAGAAACTAGTTGAAAGCTGATGTAATTTTGTCTCTAGCAGGTTAGGATCGGTTTTATGAGCATTGGATTTTTGTTGTATTATCAACTATATGAATAGCCTCTTAGCAGGATGCAATGAATGGCGTACTAAAATTTTGTGTGCTACGTACTAGTACTGCAAGTTGTTAGGTTGACTAATGAAGAAAAGTAAAATTAATGCTCGATTAATTTTTAACGGTCACGATCACATTCATTCGTAACTGCCAAATTTCGATGTTAAGTAACATTGAAGAATTTCAAAACGTAAAACTGTTCATCGACTGATAGAATAATTTTGACGGTTAATCCTCCTAAAAGTAATTATAGAGAAGAATTACTCTTCAAGTAAATTTGGGTCGAGACTTAATGTCTCCAGCAAAGTTTTCGACACTTTTCAAACAACTTTGTCAAAGACATAAATATCCCACATATTCAGAGTATCGAAATATAGTAGTAGAAAACCTTTACAACAAGCTATTCTGAAATTACTGTATTTGATAAATCTCTTCTGCGGTAATTAAATAATAAATTCACATTGCGTTCAAGGTGCCTTTGAAGCTTACAAAAAATAAGGAAACTGGATTTAAAACAAATAATTCCCAGATATTAAAAGGACTCAAAAATACAAAGAGTGATTCCATTTTCAGGAGCTAGCATCAATTCGGCGCTAGCTTGGTCCGCCCACCAAGTTAGTGTCGGATTCTGATGAGATGAAGTCGAAACGCAAGTTTCAGTTCCATCCATCCATAATTTAGTTATAGTTTTTGTGTTCTCAACTCGCAATGATTGTTTCAAACAATTTTATCCATAGCGCAGAAAAAAATAGTTTTCACCTAAATTTGTCTTCATTAAGGAGAAATATAGCAGGCCCAGCCCATTTAAATCCCTATATGTTGAATTCATGTAGCCTTCATATTTTCAACAAAATTGTTTGAAATGACATTATCAAAAACTTTGCTGAGGGCACCATGTCTCTTAATATTTTTGAAATGTTAATTCACCATAATTACCTCTATGAGAATTAATCACTAAAATTTCTATATCAAAGCAGGCGCTGTTTTATGTTGATAACTTCCCGAAGTTGTCAAACCTTCAAAGTCAAGGATTATTATATTAGGTGATCTTGAACGTTGAAAATTTTTTAGATCATTTATCCCTCTTTAAAAGATCGCAATTTTTGACTTCATTGACATATTATACAAGAAAATAATCTATAGAGGTTTGAAAACTATTCCATGTTGATCCTTCTTGTTTGTAGACTGGAATGACATCTGTTAGACTACATATGTTTTTGAGTTTTCAATAATTTATCAAACTCATATAAAATTTTAGCATTTTTTGAAAAAATCTGCGATTTTCATCAAAACCCCCTCCAAACCAAATTTCTGGCTACGCCACTGTTACCTCACATTATTCCAAGGATCCCATTAGATCACCCTATGATTTATATATGCAGCAATAGGGTATTTCTTTCTGCATAACAAAAAATGAATTTAGCTGTTACTATCTGCTACTCTACATACCATAGCCCCTTAAAGTTAGCCCAAAAAACCAAAAAACAGGCATACATACAAAAAACGACGAGATAGCGAGTTGGTCTATTCCTCAAAAAGGTATGTTTTCAAAGCATCTACAACTTTCTAGAACATCGAAAAACTGTAAAAATTCAAATAAAACAGTTACAATAAAAACACTTTTAAGAGGGTATTGCGACAATTTCACCCAATAACTTTTTTCGCTTAACACATAGCCATTTCGCTACTTCAGCAAAGTTTCATAAAATCATTTCGTCTGCAAACCTCTCATACATAACTATCAATTTTGGCAACAACTTGCAAAGTTATTTTTTTATCTACGTATATACCCCCTTAAATCAAAATTTTCTAACATTAAATTAAACTGCCTCAAAAATAAAGAAACCTTTCCAAAGACATCAAAGTGCCATAATCAATAGTTTCGTCGCAAATATCAATTTCCTGCTTTTTTATTCAGTCCCACTGTGCGCCGGTGGTTGAGTGGTAAGCGTGACCGCCACTCATACACGCAGAAAAAAAATTAGTAAAAATAAACAAATTTTGGTTTTAAATAACAATTTTCCCGTTTGATATAGTGACGTGACAAACAAGATTCAGGTTTGATTCAATCAATACTGTTGGTTGAAATTACCAACTAATTCATTTGGTTCAATTATTCCTGGCAACCATGCCTGTGGTACAACTAAGATAATTGAAGCTCTCGCATCAATCATATAATAAGTGTATCGTGAAATTCCCGCGGGCGCGAAACCGGTAGTTTTAGTAAATTCACGTTCGTCGGTTCTCCATTACACGTTATCTCGAGACTACGAAGGTATATTCGCGAGTTCCAACTCATTTAATTTCGGCACAAAAATCGAGTCAGTGGCCATTGTTTGGATCGAATAGCTATCGTCGCATACATATAAGCTATCGATAATTGATATCAACTGTGTACATTTGTTGTCATCTATACCCGCAATGATGTCTGGTGACGAACGAAATGTAAAGCGGCTGAGGAGTAATGCTGGTACGAGTCAATCTGCTACTGCTGCTGCTACTACTACTGGACTTACACTGGAAGATGCCATGCGAATGCTGTCCCGGCGTTTTGACGAAACTAATGATAAAATCGACATTATGAAATCTGAGCTCAACAAAAAGTTGGATGACAAATTGCACCACTGAGTTAACCGCGGTACGTGCAGCTGTGTCTATGGTAGATGCCCGTGTTGACTCAGCAGCTGAAAATGTTTGTCGTTTAGAAAACCGGACGGAGCTGATTGCTGTTGGAATACCTTATATTGCCAATGAAAACCTTCAAAACTACCTACAGTGTATTGCGGAAGCGATTGGTTTCGACACAGATAAAACCTATCATGTGAATTGCAAGCGGCTACGATCAAAGAAACTTTCGGATGGGGACCAGTGCTTAACTCTTTTACAATTCTCTATGGCGAATTTAAGAGATGAATTCTACGCAAAATATTTATCTATGCGCGACTTGAGTTTGAGGCACATTGGACTGAATTCGGATCGGCGCATCTATATAAACGAAAACCTTACTATGAATGCCCGGGAAATTAAGCGGTTAGCTCTAAAAAGGCGAAAGGAGAAAAAACTTGCGGCATTCTCGACGAAACTTGGTATCATCCACGTGAAGAAAGTTGCTGATGGACCATCGATTGCAATAACAGCCATTGAACAGCTAGACTGCATCTAATCACAGCTTGTATACACTTTTGTATGTTTGGTTAATGTATGTGTAATGTTTGTCAAAGAAAAAATGAAGCTTGTAATATGTGATTTGTTAAATAGCGAAATTAAGCAGTCAAAATGTGTTCATTACTTCCATTCTGGATCTTATGGGTGAATCAATTGATGCCACTTTCTCACGTCTCACCATACCATCAATTGTGATGAACTGTGCCCTGAAAAACAACAAGTTAAACGTGTGTCATGCAAATGTACAGAGCTTATGCGCTCGCCAAATGAGTAAATTTGAAGAGGTCAAATGTATGCTAGTTAATTCCAAAGTAACTGTAGCCTGTTTTACCGAGTCGTGGTTGAGTGATTCTATTTCGGATCATACCATTGCAATATCGGGGTATCGGATCATGCGAAATGACAGATTGTACAAGCGTGGTGGCGGTATAGCACTTTATGTGAAAGAGGGTATTCAGTGTAAAACAATCCTCGCTTCCACAATATCGGAAAGCTCTTCTGCAAAGGGTGAATAGCTTGCAGTTGAACTGCGCGTGGGACTTGAAAACATTCTTCTGGTCGCTGTGTATAATCCACCGAACAACGATCTAGCTATACTCGTTCAAGCTGAATTATTGGATTTACTATCGTCTTACGAAAATGTAGTATTTGTCGGTGACATCAATATCGATATGCTGCAGCAAAGCGACAGGAAAAATAACTTGGATGATGCTTTCAACACGGTTTCTTTGAAAGTTGTTGGTACTGAACCTACGCATTTTCATAACAACGGATGTTCATTATTGGATATTGTTGCAACAAATATGTCCGATCGTGTGAATTGTTTCAATCAAGTAGCTGTGCCCGGACTCTCACGGCATGATATGATTTTCTGTTCGTTTGATATTGATACGGTTCCTCAATCGCAGCTGAAAACCTACCGTGATTATTCCAATGTCGATGGGATGGCCTTACGATCAGCGATAGAAAATATTCCATGGAATAATTTTTATAGCATGACCAGCGTCGATGAGCAAACAGAGTTCTTCAATGTTCATGTTGTCAGCGTTCATAATTCTTGCATTCCTCTTAGAACAATACAACGACAAAGACAGTTCAATGGATGGTACAACGACAACATTCGCAAAGCCATTGTTGAACGTGACCTAGCTTACATAGATTGGAGAAATGCTTCAGCTGAACAGAAAGGATGCTTTAAAGAGATTTACAGAACTCTGAGAAATCGTGTAACCATGCTTATTCGTAAAGCTAAGCAAGAGCAGCTTGATAAGTATTTTAGTCCTACGGAATCTAGCAACACTATGTGGAAAAAACTGAAATCATTAGGAATATGTAACGCTAACCAAAAAGACGAATGTTCGTTTGACCCTGATGCTGTTAATATCAAGTTTGCATCTAACTTCACTTCAGATCGCACAGCAGAACTATGCTATGATAGAAACCAGCACGAACCCTTGGATAGTTTTGCATTCCATCCTGTCCATCTGCATGATGTTGTCAATGGCATTTTTGATATAAAGTCTAACGCTACAGGAACTGACAACATTTCACTGCGGTACTTGAAGCTCATACTTCCGCTTATCGCTGATCAGCTTGTGTATCTGTTTAATAGGATAATTGCTACATCAACATTTCCTAGTATCTGGAAAAGGTCAAAAATAATTCCGTTGCGTAAGAAAAGACATGTAACTTCTATTGAGAATCTTCGTCCTATAAGCTTATTGTGTACACTATCAAAAGTGATGGAAAAAAATTTGAAACAGCAGATTACTTCATACATAACACGATCCAACTTGCTTTCGGACCAGCAGGCTGGTTTTCGGACTGGTCAGGGAGTAAAAACTGCGCTATTGAGAGTATATGACGATATTGCGGTTGCAGTCGACAATAGGAGCAAGGCGGTTTTAGTTCTGTTGGACTTTTCTAAGGCATTCGACACCATCTCACATAAACGTCTATGCTATAAGCTCAGTGCACGGTTTGGTTTCAATCTAGCGGCTGTTACATTGGTCGAGTCATATTTGAGTGGAAGATTTCAAAACGTGATTTGTGGAGGAAAAGAGTCAAGCAGCATTCGTGTAACCTCTGGTGTACCGCAGGGATCTGTTCTTGGACCAATACTGTTCTCTCTCTACATTGATGATTTGCCGAACGTCCTGAGACACTGTAGAGTGCAAATGTTCGCGGACGACGTTCAGCTAATCTGCATGAAGTCTGGATTGTCAACATCTGAACTGGTAGAATTTCTGAATGAAGATTTGAACGCTGTGGTTTCCTGGGCTTCCGATAATTATCTTTGTATTAACAACATGAAAACTAAAGCCATGGTATTCGGAAGGAACGCTAACATGAGGGTTGTCGATTCGGCGGTTGTCATAGAGGATACTCGTATTGAATGGGCCAACCATGCCAACAATCTAGGACTGATTTTTCAAACAGATTTGAATTGGGATAAAACGATAGCTGCACAATGTGGAAAAATTTATGCCTGTTTACGCACCTTAAAGGCGAGTGCGGCTGACCTGCCTAGTCGAACAAAGTTACAACTCTTCAAGTCCCTCGTATATCCTCACTTTTTATACGGCGATGTCATCCACATGAGTATGAGTGCGACACTTTCATCAAAACTTGAAGTAGCTCTTAACAGCTGTGTACGATTTGTGTATAATCTGTCTCGTTTTACATCAGTGCGTCATATACAGAAAAACCTAATCGGATGTCCTTTTCGATGCTTCTATGCGATGAGAGCTTGTATGTTCTTTCACAGAGTAGTTAACAGACAATCTCCTAATTACCTTTTCGATAATCTGACGCCCTTTCGAGGAAGCAGAACCCGAAACTTCGTAGTCCCATCGCATAACACAGCATCTTATGGCAACTCTTTCTTCGCGAGAAGTGTGGTTCTTTGGAATAGTTTACCATCTGAATTAAAACGAACGACATCGGAAGTAATGTTCAAAAAAGGCTGCTTAATTAATTTTAATCGTTAGAATATTATAATTAGATGATAAATAATAGGTTTAATTAATTAGAATATAATTTAAATTGTATTGAAACTACCGGACTGCTATAATTGGCCTGATTCTTCTGCGTGTGACAGTTGGCCTGGGTTCAATTCCAGCCGAGGTAGTCGATTTTTTTTATCCTCCTCCTTTGATACTTGGGGAGTGCACAGTAGGCTATACGGTCTCTAGCAAAAGCAAGTATCGGACTAACCATTCCTTCCCTTTCCTTCCGCGATATACGTTCGGGCCTGGCCGGCGCCGGTATTGATCAATAAACACATTAGGATTACCAGGAGTTGCACATTGAAAGATGAAATGCTACTCCCAAGCATAATTATCTGCTTACTCTCTGTGCAACTTCAGCTAGTCCAGATCGATAACGGAGTAGCAGCCAGGGGTGGTCGCACAAGCTCAAGCTCAAGCTCATTTGAAACATGTTTTGAACTTCTGTGGTACAGTTCTAGATTCATAATTGTGACTGTTCTATAATATAAAACTAAAAATTTTGTTGAACGAATAACCATCTAGTTAAAGCCCCCCAATAAAAATAATTACAATTATAACTGAAAATTTCAATACCAGAACTATTGAGTTTCAAATATCACCTCATGGCTTCAGCACGTTACTGAACTCAACATTATTTTCAAATTCATCATAATTAGCACCATTTTTATGATAGATCTTGCTTTACTGATTAGTTATATCAATAACAACATAATAATTGGATAAAACTACTTCAAATCTCTACATTAAGTGTTTGTTTGCGTTTTTTTTCGGTTGTTATTTTGCACTAGGAACCATGCGCTTCCATATAAACAAACAAGGCTCAGCTGTTTAGTTTTAGTAAAATCTCAAAATGTCTGTTAAATTTGAATTCTGGACCACTGTGCACTGATGAGGAGATCCCCTTAATCTACATAGGTTAATTTTTTTCTACATACTAAAGAATTTGTTGGAAGAGCTTTCATACACTCCGTCGCAATCAATATTTCTAAGCCAAAATATATTTGAACGTGCCATTTATTGTATACAGATTAGGGCATTGCAAAAACTTTTTTTTTTGAATTCTCAAAGGCAAATGTGTGACAAATGTCAAAGTAAGCTCAGATGCCAAATTTCAAATCATTTGGACAATTTTAGACCCCCGCCCAGCAGAAAAATCATTAAAAATATGAAATTTTGGGGCCAAAATGACCCAGTACCCCACACTCCCGTATTTTTCTAGAAACAAAAAAATCTCCATTCAAATTCCAAGGTTATTTCCTTTCAAAAGAGGTATAAATTGTAATTTTCTGATTGCTACTTCAAAAGTTATAGCATTTAATGTATTTTTCCTCCATATTTTCTCATACTACCAATTTCAAAAAAATTCAAGTGAAGTGGGCGGGGGTCTAAAATTGTCCAAATGATGTGAAATTTGGCATCTGAGCTTACTTTGGCATTTGTCACAATATGAGAGGGGGGGGCCTTTGAGAATTAAAAAAAAAATTTTTTTTTCAATGCCCTAATACAGATATACCTCGATAGTATACCTTCGCTTCGTTTAGCGTACGTACTATCAAAACGTACGTACTACACTAGTTTACAAGAAAAAAGAAGCTTCAAGAAAACAGCATTTTTTGAGCACTTTTTGTAGTTTTTAGTCAATATTTCTTGTTAAAATCATTCAATTAATTTAGTCAATACGCATGTTGAAAGGTGCCGAGATGCCCTTTCCAAAAACATATAATATGTGTCGATCATATGTAAAATTTTTAGTGCTGCAAGCGACCAAATTTAAAAAAAGTGCATTTTTGACCATTTTTAAAAGTTACTCATTTTGAAATGATTTTTTTACCGAAAAACAAATTTTTTCGGACCTTTTAGAATCTAAGATGACAAATAATATGTTTACGTTAATATAAAGCCTAATATTACTAACATCGGATGGAAAATGTTGATGCTATGGCACATTGAGCGAAATAGAAATTTTATGATTTTAGCGGACCCTGCCCTGGTGCGACGGTTTAGAGGGTGTAGCACTGGTCTCATAAGCCAGTCGTCAAATATTCGAGTCCCTATCGGGAAGGAGTCTCAGTGGGATCGTAGCACTAGCCAAGTAATATTCTGTGAACTGAGAATCTGCTGTGAAGCCTGTTGAAGCAGAAGGCTAAAATTCCTTTAATTCGTAAAATATGTACACACCTCAGACAGAACAAAACTTTTCCAACGATATTTCCACGTTTTAAAAAGAGCACTTAGTTGTACAATGAAATATCCAAAACCATTCAAATGCCGCAGGATGGATGAATGCAAGCTCGAGAAGACAGTACCGAACACAAACAATAACTATCAAGTATAGAAGATTATTTCAGCCGAAAGTATGATTGTGCGAAAAATAAAAAGTTTCAATTTTCACCATCTACATTTCTCCGACTTTTGTGACCATTGGGTTAAAATTTATGCAAAAAGATTATTTATCTCATTATATTCTAAAAGAATTTTTTTCTGTCCTTGATTTATTATAAAAAATATTAGAAATATGCATTTAAAAAAAAGGCCGGACATTAGACTTTTTTTTTTACTTTGGTCGATTGTAATCATAATAAATGTACATTTCTCGACAAACATACGATTACGGCTTAAAAGCCAACTGTCCAAATTCTCTTTGAAAGGAAATTCCAAACAAACCGTTACTGGCTAAACGCAGTTCATAGCAGTTAATGCAAGAGAAAACTTTCTTTTGTTTACTATAAACATCTGTGATTGGCGGGTAACAGTTTGACTGAAATTTCATTTCAAAGAAAATTTTGACAGTTGGCTTTTAAGCCGTAATCATATGTTTGCCGAGATTTGATCTACGAATATTATACATTTTCGGAAAGGGCACATCAATACCTTTCGAACTGTTTCGATCGGATCCTATTTGAACAAGATATTGACAAATAATTAAAATAGTGCCCAAAAACACTTTTTTTCAAAGAAATCTTGAAAATGCTTCTTTGAAAAAAAAAAATGGACTTGGTTTTCGTATTCAGCCATCCAAAATTAACTGAGGAAACACCTTTTTTCTTAGCTTATCGCGATTACCTTAAAATTGTTAAAATCTGTCACATTATATTCTGAAAATATGAAAAATTATTTTTCTGTAATAAAAAATAGAGCAAAATTTCGTAAAATTTGCTTGAAATTCATAGAAATTCCATGAAGATTTTCTTGAATTTTTGATTTTCCTGAAGCAGAAGGAGTTGTTTTTTTGTATATTTTATTCGTGGAATAATATAATTTATCAAACTGTAGGAACAAACTAAAATTTACTGGGATAAAAAAGCAGAAGTTACCGGTTTGGGGGCGCAATAACAATTCTTCTCCAATACATACGCGATTTCAGATTGTTTTTTTTTAATTCTTTTTAATTTTGGTTGTTAATAAACTTCAAAAACTCCGAAAACGGATATTTAAATATATTTGCAAAGTCGAAATAATTTTAAATTAAAATTATGCCGGCATATGAGCTAAAAGGTATATAAACTATAGTTTTTGACTACTCAAGATTGGTCTTGCTGACCTAAAAAATATTTCGTAAGCCACACCAATATGGTGGATACATTTTTTAATCACACTCAAAAGAACCCCAAACGAGGTATTGAGATAACGCTCATTTAGATGCACATTTAAGCTCTATGAGTACTACCAGCCTCCATCGAAGTCGTTGCCAATCTCACCCATTACATTCTAAACATTGTATCTCCTTGAATGTATAGGATTCAGCACTCAAATTTTATGTACATAATGTTTGAAGATCGTTCATCGAAAACCACTTTATCATCGCTCGAGATTTTAACCTGCAAAATTGTCGAAAATCTTCTTTGATGTTCGAGGAATGTCTCGAAATTTTACAATTTTGCTTAGTTAGTAAGACTTCTCAGAAGCTTGTGGGACATGCCGTACCTAAAGCTTGAAGACGTTTTTTGATATTCGTCATTTTTCTATTTCTGTAAGTTTTCCTCGAAATGCTTCGTTGGAATTAATTGTGAGTTCCATGGAATGCTCTTGGCATTTTTTCTTAGTTTGATAGAACTTTATAAAATTTCCAGACGCCCCCTGATGTTTATAAGATTTTCCATAAATTCTTAGAATATTCTTGAAACTTCGTGAGCTTTCCAGAGGTTCTTATGATATTATTTAATATCGTTGAATTTTTCTTGAAGTTCACTACAGCTTGACTGAATCACCGCGGTGCACCGATAGCCGTTAACAAAATCTACTGAAACGGAAATAATATTTCAAAATGTTCAGTTCGCTGAATGTCCCGAGGTTTGTAAAATATGTGTGAACACTCTGCTTTGTGTATAAATTGTTAGTATAGACAGTCTCTAAAGTATTCTCCAAATTCCAGGCGACCTTCGAAGATCGTCCCTAAAGTTCATTGAGAAATTTTACAAAACCAAACTATAACTAATTTGAGTGTCGTACAAATTATCTGAAGTATTAAGGATCTCCTTGTAAGTTGGCAATCTCTCGAAATATAATAGATTTTCCTAAAACTTGTAGAACGTCGCTAAAGCTAAAAGAATTTTTTATACTTGTTAGATTTCCACGCTGAATTTATGACTTACTTAAAGTTTGAAATACTTTGCTGAACTTTTCTGAACTGCTATGAGTAGCACACAACTTCTCTAAAGTATGCAGAAACCCATAGAACTTCCACAAAATTTGTCCTATTTTGTTGAAGTTTACAAAATCAAACGAGAAAAATATTTGATGGTAGGTGTACGTACTACGAAGGCAAAATGTTCGTACTATTGAAGGTAAGTACTATCGAGGTATACCTGTATTAAAATTTATCTGCGGGTTTCGAAACGATTATTCTAAATAAGAGAAAAAATGTATTTATTTGTGGGGGATTTAGCAAATAAAAGAATGGTGAATTCAGCACCTTAACAAATCTGTCGATTTAATGACCTAATTTCAAATCCAAAAAAAACAGTCCAGCAGTACTACAAGTCTGATTAATCTTCGCCCAGTATGGAACCTGTGAGCACTTCTGTTCTAAACAGAATCAGTAGCTAATCTTCTTCGCGGCGGCATAGCTTTCATATTTTTTATATGTTCCATATTCCAAGGTGTTTCCTTTTTAGGCGCAAGTTTTACGGTTTGAATTTTTAATTTTAGTTTACAGTTTGCCACTTTTGCGCTTCTCGGTAATCGCGTGGTTGGAGAAAATTGATAAACACACTAGTGACAAAACTTCTCTTGTTCTTTCTGAGCCACCGTCCATTGTTATATCAGTAAAAACTGCCATCGGATTTGTTGCTTTTTCTTGAACTTGGACTTGAACGGACTCAACACTTCCGTGACGCGTTTTAATCGTGCACCCAGCTTTAAAATTTGGCGCGAATTGAATAAGTTCCACTGTTGTGTAGAATAAACAATACAGGTCTATTTATATACGTGGGTAATATTTAGCAGCTTTTAAGAGGACCGTCTCCTGCATTCGGCGGAAAATCAAAGCAATAATTGTATTTAACCCATTCATGCCCATGTTGTTTGTGGACAACAACATTTTTAAACAGCTATGACTTTTGATTGAGATTTGCTCATAAAAACAAGTAAGGCTCATTAATGGGATTATTGCCTTTAGTTTTAGTATTAACAGTTACAAGGATCAGCTCTAGAACTGAAGTTATTGCAATTAGTCTGATTGCATTCCGATGGAGCAGTGTTGCCAGGGACAGTTTATGTTGACGACGGAAAATGAATTTTTCATTTATCTTCGTTATGGTGCAATATTATTGAAAACTGATAAAACTTATCAATTTAGACTATCGTTGGCTACGTTTTCCACGTAATTGAACTATTGTAATTATTCTAGGAGAATTGTATTGAGCATTAGAAGGTAAAAATTGACCAGCTTTAAGCACTGCCATGGAAGCACCTATCTTTATGAAAATAGGCTTTTCATGTTTTTTGACCCCACTGTTTTCAAGGAAAAATAGTTTTGAAACCCTACATGTACTAGAAAAAAGTTGGGCATGGAAGGGTGAAGAATTTTGATCTTTTTTTTCGAAAATTATTTTAATAAATTATATCAATTTCTCATTTCAGTTAACTACAAGAGGCCTTACACTTGACAAAGTAAAACGATGTTTTGCGAACTGAGATCCGCCATTTTGAATTTTCGAGAAAAAAAAACATTTTCCAATTATCGATAAATCTAGAGAAAATTTTCAATAGGACGTAAGTAACATTGAGAGCCTCTCTTTGTTTACTTTCTCTTTCGTTTATTACGGCGTCATTATAACACTTTGCACCAATTTTCCAATAAATATTGAAAGCCGACGGTTTTTACTAGAATATTATGCAAAGAGTAGAGTAGTAAATGTTAAAATGGTCGAGTAATGAACAGAAGAGAAAGACCCCAAAGAGAATCTCTCATTGTTACTTACGTCCTATTCTAAATTATCTCTAGAAATGACGAATAACAGATCAAAAGTAGAAGTTCGTATGTCTTTTAATTTTTCCTCAAAAAAATACTTAAATATTGCTTGATATTCCACCGAAGGAGAAGGTACCCTGAAGGCTGCGGGATGTATAGACACACGTCATTCGCACAATACGGTGCACGAAACGGAGAACAAGTGTGCAAGGCAGGTTGATTCGCATTCTGCAATGACATTCGCATTGAACTTGCTTGTGCTGTGTGGATTATGAAAGCACTGTCTAAAATCGCACCATAACAGATCGAGTGGGTAGTAAGATTCGAAGTCATTTCTCCTCGTATTGACCAAAGTTCAGATATGGCGTGTGTAAGTGAAAATGAAAATTCCCTGATAATATCTGGTAGCTATTTGGAAACACTCTTTGTTAACAGGGCTGTTTGTTCGACGGCTTAGTGAAAATGTGTTTGTTGAATACTACACCCAAAATCCAACGGGCATGTTTCTATTACTTTTGGGTAAGATTCTATTGCCTTTTTGGTAACAGACCACGCAATTGTGCATTGCAAAGGTAGTAAACGGTGGAATGATGATGTATGGTAATTCGGTCGATTTCTATAATAGTATTAGTATCGAGTCAAACCAGCCGGAGTTCTGGCAGATTTCTACCCAAATTCAGGCCGGAATCTACACCAATTTTGGCAGAAATAGGCGAAGTTACGGATTTTTCATAGGGTAACTTGGATAGTGAAAGAAAAGTTTTAGGCAGTTCTCGGATCCGGCCTAGTGTCCGGATCCGACACAGCTCCCGATCTGGACTCAAATTTAGACCTCCCGGATCTGGATCAGTTTCCGGATCTGGACTAGTTCCCAATCCGGACCAGAGAAGAGTCTAGATCCGGACTCTCGGATCGGATATGTGGATCCAAACTATATATCTTGCTTTCCGTACATGACGGGAAGGACTGTTAATGTTTTGTGCAGTCGCTACCTTGCTGTTGACGTTCGTGATAGAAAAAAAAAATCAATTTAACTACGACGGAAATACCCCACCACTATTCCGAGTCGGCATTTTTCTGACTGTGCTTTGAAGCTAGCTGTGTGTGAGCCGCTGGGTATCTTCGGCGACCGACATCCTTTCAGGCTTAGTGGAAATCGATTTGAATATTTCTCCGATGGCAAAAATAATACCAATAAGTCTCATTTTCGATACAAATTATATCTAGTACAACCGGCCCCCGGATGGTCTACTTCCGGACCAAAGACAGGCCATTAATCGTCATCGATAAATTGCATGATCTAATTAAAAACACTCGACTGTGTACGAAAAAGTATTTTGTCTGCGTACCAGCCCGGGAAGTAGAGATTGATGGTGTAATCTCCGAGTAGGACCTTGATTGCGAAATAGGGGTGGCTCTTCCAGATCCCCGACCTTCAGTTAGTGTAAATTCTGGTATGCAAGCAATTGTGTTCAGTAAAAATGAAGGAGCATTAGAAAACTTATTTTCCATCAGGCTCATTTCGAGCCTTTCGCCAGATTTGTTCTTCCAAAATTTCTTCTTTTGAACGGGGCTCGTCTACTTGTTCGCCTTTTTGTAACCCGGGGCATGAACTGAAGAACCCATTGTAGAAATAAGGCACGGTGTGGAAAATGCGGAGAGGATCAAGACATTGGCTCCTGGTCTCGGAAAATCCACATGGGACGTCCAAAACTTCAAGTGTCTCTATATTTCAGTCATTTTATTTTTCTAGGTTTACTTCCGACGTAGATCTTCCTCAATTTTAGCATTATTCTCCACGGCCGAAAACAATATTGAGGAGCGTTTTGGGAATCAAAACGTGCTTTTATTTCAATCGGATTAGCCTTTGCTCGGTACCAGGTATTGAAGTTGTTGTTTGTTAAATCCGAATCATAGGCAAAGATTTATTGATATTCTTTCCATACACATCGCACATGGTTCGAGAAGATTTCAACTCCCATGGCATGTCATGGGGTTGTCGTCATGCTGATAACCGATCTATCTTGCTGTATGATATTCGCGACAATTTCAGTATGACCATCTTGAATACAGTAGAAATGGCACGAAGCCCTACCAACGAGTCCAACTGCGTTAGATTTATCGTTGTACTGTACCTCATTAGTGTGCCCATTGATTGAAAGAGCTACGCGTCCACTATATCCGAAACAATCGAATCAAAATGAGAAATTCCTCCGGTGGCAGAGTGCAACTTTTTGACTGGCTTGTTTTTCTACACTGAGATTAAAGGTCAGACAAAACGAATACCTGGCGCGAACAATCGTAGACGGTTTCCCACTCCGTTGTGGACAGAGAGTGCTCAGAATTGTATGCGAAAAGGTCCCATGAGGACTTTTTGAACGTCAGATCGCCCAAATTTTTCTGAATATACGCGACGTTAGAAACGCAAATAAAAAACTTGATGCAAACTGAAAAACGCGGTTATTGGCACCGATTCGTCAACGGATTAATGAGAGAAACAATATTTCGTATAGCAGCTTCCTCGTAAATTCACATTCAAATGATAGACGTTTCGCGATGAAATTATAATAATGTATATAAACGTAATAATTGTTCTTCAAACACACAAATTTATCTGACAGAAAAGATATTCGCGTTGGTTTTATATTTACCTACGACCATGTCTACATCGTTACAGTTCCAAGTAGGCAATTCGATCGATGGAGCATGGAAAGCACTCCTAATTTTCACGGAGAGAATATGGGTGATCCTAGATTCTTTATATTGAAATCGTTCCGGATTTCCTGATACAAATATTAGTTTGAGTTCATTCGCATTGATCTACTCCGGGTAATAAAAAAAGTGACACTTATATTAGAATGGTAATGAGAAGGCGGACACTTAGGCATTAGAAGGTAATATTTGTGAAACATTGCGCAACTTCAACGAATTTTTTAGTTCGATTTAGAGTTACAGAACGCTCGAAAATTGGCAAATTTTGTGGGATAATGGAAGTTCAGGAATCCCAAAGGCATCAACCAATCTTGGTTAAAAAGGATGGATGAACGACGTGACTTCCTTCGAGTGGCATCTCGGATCATGTCCAATCATTATACGTTGATTGCGCATCTCCGACGTATTGGGGTCGTAAATAGCGTTCTCTGCGCTTGCGGTGACGGCTATCGCGACATTGAACATGTTGTCTGGTCGTGGTGGTTCTACATACCAAAAAAAACTAAATTTTACCGTTGAGGTATTTCGAAACTTACAACAATCTAACAAACCGTAATTGACGAAATGACGAAATATAACCGTGTTCTGTTTAATTTTACATGAAAGATGCACTTTCCAAGCGCAGTGCCATAAAATTACATATTTTAAACATTCGCCATATGTGGAATAAAATTACGACATTCGCAAAACTGAACGACATGTTTAATTAAATTCAATTCTTGACCATGACTATACGAACACCAAACTGTTTCATTTTTGGTGTTCGTATAGTCATGGTCAAGAGACGTAAATTTACACGATTTTTTCTAGTTATGTAGTGCCAGATCTGCGTTAAACGAATGCCTTCGACCTGTTTCTAGTCCGAGATATGCTGGCTATCGTCCAAATTTATTTATATCTACTATTTTGGTTGACTTACTATCAGGTATCTGCAAATGTAATCCCAAGCGTTCCAAGCGGATCCAAGGAGGCCAGTTGGCGATCCGGTTCATGATGTCCTGATAGTGATCTTCCGTTTGCCACAAAGCTACAAGTTTCATTTCTTTTTTCCTTGTCATTTTTCTCTGATTGTTCTCTGATACGGTCTCTGCTACTGATGTTGGGATCAACAATCTTTTGCCTTCCTTATACAAAGTCTACTGATTGTCTAGTGATTGTTTCTCCTTGCTTCAATTTTTAATCAAATGAACTTCAATTATTCATGTTAAAAAATTGCAAATTGCTTGTACTGTCCTTAAAAATATTTCTAACTGCATCCCATAGTCTGAATAAAATTGCATATTAATATATTTTGTCTTTCGATCTGAACTCATTGTTTTAAGATGTAGATGTGTCAAAATGTATTTCCATGAATATAAATATAATAAATAATTCCGAATTTCAAATAGATCTTGATTAAAATTGCAGAGCAAATAAATTTTTACCTGAATAAAAAAAATGCAATTGTTTTACATTGAGGATTTCCAACGCAAGAATTTTGTGCGAAAAAAAACATATACGTGGTTAACCTCAGGTTTTGATTTGTTCCAATCTTTCGAGTGGGTATTTCCCCTCTCGGTAATTTTCGAGTGGGTAGTACTACTCGTACTACCCACGCATTCCGCTGGCCCTGAATACAATTAGTTTGAAATTAAACAAAATGCAACTCGCAAAGTGATTGAATTGTTACCGCTTAATTAGTCAAGGAATTAGTGTTTCTAAATCGTCTCCTCAGAATCTGACATTTGACTATTACCGATTTCCATTTTAATATTTGAATAATGATAAAAATATTGAATATACGGTTTGCACTTTTCTATCAGTGTGAGATGAAACTTTTCAACACTTAACTGATTTCTGATTCGAAAATTTAACGTTCTGTAAAAATAAAATCAATCATAGTACTATCTTAGCTTAAGGCGACCAACGCTTTCATGATCTTCACGAAGAGCGTATAGATTAGATTTTTGGATGTGCCATTATTTACTGGTTTCGAAAGTTTATGCCAAGAAGCATAACAAAAGCGAACCAAAAAAAATATTCGAAAGTATAATAAAGTCAGCAATTTGTCCGACTACTCACTTGAAATAAGCACGTCATGTAGATTTATAACTCATACGACCTTACATTTTGATACAATTTTTCGCCACGACACTTCATAAATCTTCGCGCTTTGTCTAATATTGTCCTCGCTGATCCACCTTAATGATTCTATCAATTCTAGCTGATAATCGCCCACAAAAAGAAACGGTTATGATTTACAACCGCCGCCGGCCGGAACCAACTGATTAACTAAATAACGATGCGACCGGGTGTGGAGGTAACTTAACGAACCATCTCAAATCAAAGCGCTCTCTCTCTCTCTTTCTCTCTCTCTCTCTCTCTCTCTCTCTCTCTCTCTCTCTCTCTCTCTCGAAATACGGCGCTTCGAATCGCGATCGCAGTGTGTGTGTCGATGTTAATTTCGCGCGATCGCACGCCTGCTGCTGTCTAAGCCAAAAGTGACATTAATCGTCGTGAGGTGATTTAGCGGATTGATTTATGACCTTCCGTGTTGCCCCCCTGGATCCGTCATGCCGGGCAGGGCGGGTTGGCGGCTGTGCAATAATAACAACAAATTCCTCTCGGGGGCTGCTCAGTCAGAGGCGACATCAGGCAGCGAAACCAAAGAAGTGTGATTCACGTTTTCCAATCTCGGACCTGTCAGTCGGTGTTCAGGCACATTTGGTTTGCAGTTTCCCTAGTGCGAATCATCGTAGCTAGTAGATAAATCGTGTTCGACGTCGGTTCTAATCAAAGACAATATACAATGGAAATCTTGTTCGATTAGCAACCATCCGTGGATGTTGTCGGCACCCGGCAGTGGAGCAACGGTAAAATCGTGCTTTGATCCTTCCACGGTTGGTTGATGAAATTGAAACCGGGCAGTGTCGAGGGCAGCGATGATGTTCCGTTTCAGCTACTACATGGGACTACCTTTTTCGTTTTCGTCGTCGTCGTCGTCGTCGATTGCCATAACCTGAGATGGCTTAATTTAGATAACAATGTTATCGCAGGTATGCGATTAACGGAACGCAAACAAATTGAAATCGACCACGACTGGCGCTTCAGGTGTACGGTTATGTTGTTGGACCGGTTCATAATTTAAAGAGAGATTTTTTGGTCATGATTAGTGTTTCGTCGACCTGTTTTGGTATCTTTGTTGACAGCAGACGGACTTGTAGCTTAAAATTGAAGAGTTGTTTATGGCTTGCACTTGTTGGGAGGATCAGGTTGGACAAAAGGCCTGCATCATAAGTATGTCGAACTGTCTTCAAATTATGTGTCAAAAGAACACAACTAAAACTGGCGTGCACAGGCTGGAGCTAGTGACATTAAGCTCCAGGATAGTAAAAATGCTGATTACTATTTTGCTGCAAAAACGCGATCCGTTCATCAAAACACTTTACGTGCCTCGAATCCGACGGGTGATCGACGGGTGGTATTTTAGGTCATAGAGATGCACTTTCTGGTGGAAATGAGTTTTCGTATTCTATTATTATATTTTCAACAGCAAGGAAATTACATCAGAAATACATAAACTATATAAGACTCTTCATTTTCATGCAAAATTTTTTGCCAGCTGAAAAAATTAGATAAATCAATGTGCGCATGAGGGCACAAGACCTAACCCAGAATGATTTGTATTCCACTCGTCAGTAACCGATACCAACTTGCTGTCAGTTAGACAACATATCTTAACCGACACCAAAATTGGCGTCAGTAACATACCAAATCCAACCAGTTCACACAACATAAGGGACGCTTAAAGCATCGAGTGATATCTCGATTTGCAAAGCACAGAAACTCTAGGTCGCTGACGAGTAATATAGGGGAACGAACTGTTTTTTGGCACACTCGCAAACGTTTGGCTTTCATGTGAATACTCGTCAGCGACCCAGAGCTTCTGTGCTTGGCTAACCGAGACATCACTCGGTACCAGCAAGTTACTTTAGGCGTTCTCACATGTTGTGTGAACTGTTTGGATTTAGTGACTAACTGGTGCCAATTTTGGTGTTGGTTAGGATATATCATCAAGTTGGTGTCAGTTACTGACGAGTGGAAGACGGAACATTCAAATCCAACTTTTCCACATTTTTAGTTATTCGAGGAAATGAAACTAGCTGGAATCAAATTGCAAAGTGCAAGAATTTTTTGCAAGTCACTATTTACCTGTTATAGGTGTTTTGGATCAATTTGACTCAGAAATTCTTTGTACAATGATGTTCCATGAATTCGATTTTTTTAACATTGCTGAATATAAGTTAACAGGGATTTAACCACCAATGTTAATTTTATTTCGGATTTTCAAAATGAACAAATATTAATCGCAGACGTTGGAGAAAATGAAACATTACAGTTCACTTTTGAGAAAACGGCTGTCATAAGATTGAATCGAATAAATCAAGCGGAAAATCAACAGAATTGATATCCTGTTCTTTTATTTTGAAATATTCACCCGTTTTGTGTGTTGGAATCATTAACACTTTTGTGGAAAAAAAAGAAGTAATTCATATTGCTATTGCTCTTTATTTGTCCTTGAAAGCCAAAATCCCAACGACTGTAACAGGCACGTAGCCAGAGGGGGAGATAGCTCTCAAATTTGTATCAAATTGTAGTTCTGCGACTCTTAACAAATTTGTATCTCGTTTTGGTTTAAACATTGATGATGAAATGGTGAAGAAGATTGCTACTTCAAACAACTATACTCAGTGTGCTTTCTGCCTCTGCCCGAGTTTGCGCAAAGCGAACGACAAAAACAGATATTTTTATGTTGTGTGCCTTGCCTGAAGAACAAAAGAAACTATTACTTCAATTCTGTCGAGATAGGTGAGGTACAAAAGAAAGACGTTGTAGTCCACGCAACTGCGGTGGTTGTTGACTTCCGGTATTTTCACAAAAGACCGAACAATTACGATGTGGAACATTTGTTGAAAGAGAAAATGGGTGTTTATTTGTTTGTAGTATCAAAACCAATAGATCCCTTGGCCCCAATGGTGGTTCTTAGTCTAGTTACATTTAAGGATAGACAAAAACTTATTTCTAGTCCAGTGGAAGTCAAATCCTGTGGCATCTCTATTGAAAGCCCGCTGAAGTCCGGTAATATCACTTGGCGATCGTAGTTGGTGTTCCCAAAAAGGTAGTCGTAGAAGAGAGTTAGTACGAGGTGTTCGAATGCGCGATTGAAGATCCTGGCGTTCTAAAATTATTGAGCAATTTAATCTGATAGACAGTAAATCCGAGAGACTTGTACTTACCTAATCCATTGGAAAGGAAACATGTAGGAACTACTTTCCGGCATTGAAAGTATTCTTGAAGAACACCACGCGGCTAGCTCACCTTCTTTCGATTTCAGGGGCGGGTACCGTTCTCGGGAGGACTCACTGTACTTACCGTTTTTAAACAATTTATCAAATCAAGCGAATCAATATAGAAACCATCCAACAAAGAAAAAGGCTCTCGTAGGAACAAAAAGAAAACGTTTACAATTTTACGATTTATTTTTGAACGGAGTTTTAGGCGCCTAATTATTAACGTTGGGGCCCTTCGCTGATCCGACACGTGGGTGGGAGAGAGGAGGAATTGAACGTACCTGAGCCCGTTTGGCGGGCCGTCGTTGCTGTCGATGCTGCTTGGCGAACAAAGCGGTGATTTTGGCGTCAATACCAGCGTAGCGCCGGTGCTTCCAGCGTGGGTAGAAGTGATGCGCGTGGCCTTTTAGGAAACCGCGCACGCGTTCGAGATGTTACCGTCACTTGGTGCTTCCGTGGCTCCACAATGGCGTATCGTTGTCTAACCCAGGAGCGATTCTCGTCGGCCGTGCTAGGGTGCGGCGGTGGACTTCGGCGGACGTACCGTGGGTTGATAATTTCACGACGCAGTGGCGGGTCGCCGTCTTAATGGAAACCGACTTCTGAAAACTCGTAGCGGCCAACGGTGGGACACAGGCCGAATTTTGACCGCAAAATCACTTCGAGCGGACTCTTGGTGTCAGGTCCGAACCGACATGGGTTGAAAAACTTCTCGCAGGATTTTATACTTTCCAAACTATACCGTTTTATAATTTCACTGAACTTACTCGCCTAAGACTTGCATCCAAACTGACCTACCTCACTCATCATCATTTCCCAAAAACCCTACGATGTCCAATTCCTCTTATTCTCTCTCTCGTCCTCCTTATCTTTCTCTCCCTTAGCTTTTCCGGAAACAGTGGTTCTGCGGCTAATTTACTGACACTTGACTCAACTCTACCGCGGTGCCAATCAGTCATGCAGCAAAACATTCGGCGTTAGAAAATTTTGCATTATACAGTTTGCATATGATTAGTGCGGACTATTTTGCCGTTGCGGTTTTTCCGCTACATTTAATACCTTCAGATTGGTGACGGTAGCGGGATTATAGGTGCATTGAGGGGTAATGACTGGTCCAGAGGGGAACACGTCCTAGGCCCCAACGCTTGGTCTGGACGTTCCGGGGTGGGTTCGAAAGACCTCTTTTCAACCCTCGAGCAATACAGGCAGATTTCCCAAATTTCCCCCAACCGCTATCATTTACAATGTTTTTTTTCGCGAATTATCGACGCCTAATTATTGGTTTGAATTTTAACGGTTAGTGGTTAGTACAAAAACTTATCCTCTGTTAAACAAAAAGTATCAACAAATATATTTTTTTAATTCAATTAAAAAACTAACAACAATAATAATAGAGAGCCAATAGCAAAAAAACTAACAAAAAAGAACAAAATCATAACATACATACTATAATTAAATTAATGGTTTATGGAATTATATTGTTACGAAACAGCTAAAACTTAGATCGGTAACAGTATTTAAAAAAATAGTGTTTTTGTGGTGAGAATGTGGTTGCACCACCCAATGTCCTCCTATCTCTGAGCCTGCAGTACAAAACATAATGCGAAAGCAGTTTTACATAAAAAATCTATGCATCTATCAAGAACAATCTGGTGCCAGGTTTGTGAAAAGACGGCACATTATAAACTATTTTTCTTAGAAATAGTTGAGGAAAGTAATGAAGTTAAGGAGTTTTGCTTGATATTGAAGGTGCACCACGAACTGGATACACGCAATGCTTAGCAACCGTCATCTGTGCTCATCGTTAAGACAAGTAGAGATAATAAAACTGAGTTTCTGCGGATATCCTCAAGGTAATGTGCTGTCACCACTTCTATGGAACCTTGTCACCTTGGCTTATTGAGGAAACTTAATGAATTTGGGTTTCCGACGTATGAAAACCGAAACCGATGATTATCATATAATAATCACTGGTATTTGCACTAATACATTTTTTGATATGATGCAACAATGGTGTCTTCCTGTTGGACTATCAATTAAACCAAATAAAACATCAATGGTACTTTTCAAGCAATGAAGGAACCGGAGCTTGTCCGTTGCAGTTCTTTGACTCTGAAATTGTTATTGCTAATCTCAAAACTTAATTGGACAGCTCACATAGATTTCAGAATAAAAGAAAACTTGCATGGTCTTCGGCCAACATAAATGAGCTTACGGAAAAATTTTGGAGACTCAAACCCAAATACATTCAGTTTATGTACACAACATGAGATGTCATGACAATCCAATCAAAGTTCAACCATTTTCAAATGATGGTCTTGATGGCAATGATTGGTGCGTTCTCGACAACACCTACTACTGCTCTAGAGGTACTCTTGAATATAAAACCACTGTATGTGCTTCTAAAACAAGAATCAATTTTTTGTCCATATCGGCTTAAAGTTATAGTAACCTAATAGATCGTGCAACTAGGGCATTGCAAAAAAAAATTTTTTTTTTTAATTCTCAAAGGCCCCCCCTCTCATATTGTGACAAATGTCAAAGTAAGCTCGGATGCCAAATTTCAAATCATTTGGACGATTTTGGACCCCCTCCCACTTCACTTGAAATTTTTTGAAATTGGTACTATGGGAAAATATGGAGAAAAAATACATTAAATGCTATAACTTTTGAAGTAGCAATCAGAAAATTACAATTTATACCTCTTTTGAAAGGAAATAATCTTAGTATTTGAATGGAGATATTTTGGTTTCTAGGAAAATACGGGAAAGTGGGGTACTGGGTCATTTCGGCCCCAAAATCCCCTATTTTTAATGATTTATCTGCTTCGTGATGCAAATCATACATATTTTGTAGTTTTTCTAATGTAAAAAAATCTCAGAAATCGAACGGAACTCTTTTAACCTTAGTACGAATACGAGAAGTTGGGGTTATAGGGCTTTTTGTCATTCATATTAAATTTTATCATTTTCTCATGCATATATCTCCATTATTCTTCATTCAATTTTCATAAAATGTAACTTGTTGAACGTGTAAAATTCTGAGGAATGAAACAAAAATAAAAACGTTAGAGGTAAAATTTAGAAACATCAAACTTTTTGATATTTACTCTACAAAGCTCATTTTTTTCATTATTTGTCCCAATACCTCAACTTCCCCTATTTTATAGGAATGAAACTTTTCTCATGTGATCCCTAAGCATATTTTACACTTAAAGTAGTAAATTAAATAAGAATTTTGTTGTTAAATGGAGTTAATATGTGCGATGTTATGATAAAAATGTGAAATCGACACTATATGTCAGATAATTTGATGTTCCTGAATTTTATCGGTAACAAATATATTTTTGTTATAATCCTAAGGATTTTCCACGTTCAACAAGGTATAGTTTATGAAAATTGAGCGAAGAATAATAGAGATATGTTCAAGAGAAAATGATGAAGTTTAATATGAATGACAAAAGGCCATTTAACCCCAACTTCTCGTATTCGGCCAAAGATCAAAAAGGCTCCGATCGATTTTTGAGATTTTTCACATTATAAAAACTACAAAATATGCATGATTTGCATCACGGAGCAGAAAAATCATTAACAATAGGAGATTTTGGAGGCAAAATGACCCAGTACTTCATCTTGCCGTATTTTCCTAGAAACAAAAATATCGCCATTCAAATGCTATGATTATTTCCTTTCAAAAGAGGTATAAATTGTAATTTTTTGATTGCTACTTCAAAAGTTATAGCATTTAATGTATTTTTCCTCCATATTTTCCCATAGTACCAATTTCAAAAAATTTCAAGCGAAGTGGGCGGGGGTCTAAAATTGTCCAAATGATGTAGATTTGGCATCCGAGCTTATTTTGACATTTGTCACAATATGAGATGGGGGGCCTTTAAGAAATAAAAAAAAATTCTCCAATGCCCTACTAGACACACAAAACTGTAGCCCCAAATGGTGACTTGGGATGAGTATACACTTGCTCCCAGTGACTTTACACTCACATGTAGTTTTCCTTCTAAAAGATTCAATGTGAAAATTCCTCCTCGCGAAAAATGGCTGAATGGAGCGAGAACTTGAAGAATAGTAGTTTGTTATACTGACGGTTCTTTGCTGGAGGGCCGAGCCGGTGCTGGAGTCTATTGTCGCGAAATGAGACTAAACCAGTCTCATTCGCTTGGTGGATACAGTACCGTATTCCAAGTAGAAATCTTCGCGATTCTGTGTGTCGTACAATCGGAATTTCAACAGGAAATTTGCGGTAAAATAATCTATTTTCGCTCTGACTTCAGATTGTCTAATTTACCGAGCCATTCAGCACCACGACTCGGCTCTCTTGTGCCATTTAGCACCGCAACTCCCTTGTCGCACCATTCAGGCAGTACTTACTCGTTGAGCTCCCGACTTGTACGCGAGCTACTCGATCTAGTCCCCGGCGGTGGACCTAGCCCACACAACGGATCAGCCAGTAGGTACTGAGCTCAATCCACCGATTTCCGGCGGAGCGTAGCCTCCAGTTCATTGGCACCCCAACGACCCGCTGCTAGCTATTCGACGCGGTCTACTCGGTCTAATCCCCGGTGGTAGTCTTGCCTGCTCATGAGATACCCGGTAGGATGTCGAGGTCGGCGCCCCGACGACCTGAACCCGTTGCTCCATCGCGCACTATTCAACTGGTCCCCAGCGGTGGACCCAGTCCACCGGACTGGAGAGATTTCCGGCGGCGAAATTTCTCTCGAAATCCGATTTAGGGTTTCATGGCGACTTTATAGCCTTTCTGGGTCTCCTCGCCATTCCCTCTGCAGCTCGGAGAGTATACTCGTCACCACTCTGTTAATAGCGTCCGAGGTATGGTCGTCGTGGTACATCTCTTCGATGATATTGTCAACTGTCACACCAGGTATACAACTACGAACTTCTTCGAATCTAGGGTATTCGAAGACCACGTGTTCCGGTGTCTCTTGCACGTTTACACAATCTGGGAAAAGGGGTGACGAAGCATATCCAAATCGATGCAAGTACTTCCGGAGGCATCCGTACTCGGACAAAAACTGCGTCAAATGGATGTTCACCTCTCCATGCTTCCAAGCCGGCACATTTGGGATAAATTGGTGGGCCACCGAGTCCTCTCGGACTAGTCTTCTTGCATTACGGGCATTTCTCCGCTGGTAGCATTCCTCCGACGTTTGGCATGATTCCCGCTATTGCGTTCAATGCATTACCAAATTTTTGCAGGCGTAGTTGAAGTGGTTATTGAAGCTCAACCGGTTGTCGATTATCACTCCCAATTGCTTCAGTGCACGCTTCCGTGCAATCACGTGCCCTCCGACCACTTCCACCTTGAAATGAGCTATTTGCAGCTTAACCCCGTTCATCTAGCTCTTAATCGCGTCGCTGGTCTCCGTCACCGACACCTCAACTTCTTCAAGTATCTCACCCATTACCGTTAGTGACACGTCGTCCGCGTAACCCACGATTTTCACTTTCCAGGCATCTGCAGCTTTAAGACCCCATCGTACATCCCGCTTCAAAGAGTTGGACCGAGAACGGAGCCCTGAGAAACGGTCGCTGTAACTCGCATTGACTTCTTCTCTTCGTTCATCTCGTACAGCAGCACTCTGCTCTGAAAGTAGTTCTTCAGGATCTGGCATAGATAGTTGGGAACCCTCATTGTGTGCAGCGCTGCAGGCGCTGTTGAATGCATTCTTCACATCTGTCGTGACCACAGCGCAGTATCGATCTCCTCGTCGCTTCTGTTTAGATACCTTCTCAGTACTCTCGATCGAGCACTGTTCGAATTGCATCGACTGTCGATGCTCCTTTGCGTTCATCCGTACTGCATCTTGGACAGTCCGCGCTCATCCTCCGTGAAATTCGTCAACCTGTTAAGGATGATTCTTTCCAGGAATTTTCCGAGTGTATTCAGCAGACATATGGGCTTATAGGAGGCCTGATCGCCCGATGGTTTCCCTGGCTTCGGTAGCAACACCAGCTCCTGTACCTTCCACAGCCTTCGTTTGAACACTTTTGCAGCACCATCCTGAACATCGTAGCTTTTAGCGCCACATTTGATATTCCATCCGAACCGGGGGCTTTTTTTGATTTCAGGCTCTTCTGCGGCGTTTCTCCGAGTTCATCATTAGTCACTTACCGATCGTCCGTGTTTGCTCCGTCTTCTCCGCCGTACGGTGTCAGTGGCCAGACACTTGGATCGTGCTTCGGAAAAAGACCTTCGACGACCCTCAGCTTATCCGGGCACATTTCGGTTAGCGTCGTCGAGTCCTTCATTTTCACTATCACGACTCGGTACGCGTCGCCCCAGGGATTGGCGTCAATTTCTAGGCACAGCTCCTTGTGGAAATATGACTTGCTAAGTTGATCTCCCCTTTTGAGGCGGCCCTAGCTTCCCGAAACGCTGCCTTGCGCTCTTCTCTATCTGGCTCCAAACAAGCAGCGGCTAGCATACTTAGCGTTTCGTTCTACTAGTAAACGTAGCCTCGTCTATTGCGTGGCTCCAGTTTTCGCGGCATTTTTATGTCACAAACCGTCACAATCATTCTTGTTTGATCAGCTGCATCCACGTTCTTGGTCCTACCGTTCGGTCAAAATGCCTTAACGGAGAGATCTTTTTTGGTTTTCTACTTTCGTTAACCGGTCTACCTTCTCCGTACTGCAGCAGAGTTCCATTGGCCTGGTGGCCGCTATACGTATAAGTCTCCAATCCATGTTCGCCGTCAATGAAGGACTACAGAATGTGATGTCGTTGATAGACTCTCTCTAGGCTCTCCTAAATGTGTAAACAGAAACTTCATTGCCCAACCGTATGTGTAACTTCGCTAGAGCTTCCTGCAGGACACCCCCTCTTGTGTTGGTTACTCTACTGGCCCACTTCACAGCCCAGGAGTTGAAGTCACCACCAATGATTACCGGTTTCCGACTGATCAGCTGCTCGTTAACTGCTCCTGTATTCGACTGAACTACTCTACTGACATCATTGGAGGAGCGTAACAGCTACACACGAAGACGCCCTTGATTTTGCCGATCACGAAGCCCTCATATGAGCATGCTACCACTTCTTGAATGGGGAATCTTGTATCACATCCGTTCTTGATCTATCCGCCACCCAGTTACCGTTATCAGGGGAGACTTGATAAGCTGATCAATGCGGCATCGCACACAGTTTCTGTCGTAGACTGCCACAACAGTTTCTGTGCGGTGTCACAGTGTTTCAGGTTTATCTGGGTTATCTCCATTACCGTTGGCCTGCAGTCGCCTTCTTGTAGGCAGGGTATTTAAAGTTTAAATTTTAAAGTCTGATGATCGTTTCCGTCCGCTGGGGGGCAAAGCAAGTACTTCGACCTCTGCGTGCAGTCTCTCGCAAGATGGCCCGTTTCCCAGCATTTCCAACACATCCCGGATCAAACTGGGCCTTTGAAGGGTCCCGGCTAAATGTCCACAGCCCAAACACTTGAAGCATTTCTCCGCTTGTTTATTTATTCGTGGGGTATCTCGATCATCCTATCGTAACTTTGCCTACCTCTAGTGCCTTGTCTGTAACGGTTACCGGTAAACGAATCGTCACTGTCTGAGTTCCTTCGAATCCCTTTTTTAACCAGATCGTCATGTGCATCTCGCCCAGACTACACTACTGCTTGAGTGCACCTCTCAGCTCGTCTTCCGTCGTGATTTCATCAAGGTCCTTGCACACAATCACCATCTCCGGGTTTAAGGCTTTAACTTCTGCCTTTTCATTCATAGATTTAGTAATAGTCTCCAGCAAGGTCGAGCTGTTAGTCGTGGGATTCTTTTTCAACTTGAGGAGCATCTCGCCTTTTTAGGTGCGTCTAACTCTTACCACGTTTTCCCCCAAATTCTTCAACTCCGGGCCCTCTCTGACCTTCCTTTACTTCGGCAACAACAGTGTCCTCGAGCGTCTGCCTCTTTGGTCTTTCGCTTCCTGGCGAGGATCTTGTCCTCTTTGAAGTCATGGGAACTGGCGTGTTCTCCACTCCACTCTGCTTCTCCTTACCCTGTTTCAGAGGGGCTAGGAAGATAGTAGCCATAGCCGACGCCAATGCTGGCTCAGATACATTCCTTCTCCGCGTTGCCGTGTCATATTCCTTCTCGGTAGACAGTGGCGCCTTTCGGATTCTGATGACCATCTCCTTAACTCTTACGTCCCTTAACCCCCCATTTCATTGAAAATGTAAAATTTACAAATAATGGTTCTCAGCCGCGTTCCAACCAAATTTGATGCGTTTTTTTTTTGGAAACAATCACAAAATTTGTGCAGCTTTAGAAACCGAGGCCACCTTTCCGGAACTGACCGTAGTTCCGGATATATTGTTGGGAGTACTGGAGGTACCCCCTTTTCCGAAACGCAAAAAACTTTCGTAGCGGTCTGCAAAACAAACGCATTGACCTACATTCTGGGAGTTTTTGGTCGAATTGGCCCCACTACGGGGTATTCCGGGAACCTGGTTCCTCCGGCAAAGTGGACACTTTTTGATTGTTTATGAAACCCGCCTTGCGGGGTGTCAAACTTCATAATTTTGCAAAATAAAGTGCACTGGAGATCAGTTTGAGGGTTTTTGAACAAATTGGACACATCCCGGGATCTTCCGGGAACGTGGTTCCTCCGTTAAAAAGAAACGATTTTCGGCTGGTTGCAAAACCCGCCTTGTGGTACTTCAAACCTCAAAATTTTACACTGAAAGACATTTTGAGAGCATTTGGACGATATGACCCCACTCCGGGCTATTCCGGGAACCTGGTTCCTCCGGAAAAGTGGACACTTTTGGACCCTTTTGAAACCCTGTGTTGCGGGATGTCAAACTGCATGAATTTTTGAAACAAATACCTTAAAAGACATTTTGAGGGTTTTTGGTCTAATTGGCCACACTCCGGGGTATTCCGGAAGCCTGGTCCCTCCGGCAAAGAGGACAATTTTCGACGGACCGCAAAACCCCTTTTGCTGTACGTCAAATTTCATAATTTTGCTAAGCAAGTTAACTGAAGGACATTTTGGGGGTATTTGGTCTAATTGACCACACCCTGGAGTATTCCGGGAACCTGGCTTCTCCGACAAAGAGTACAATTTTCGACCAGTTATAAAACCCGTCTTGCGACATGTCAAACTTTATGATTTTGCAGAACAAGTACACTGGCAATCATTTAGAGTTTTTGAGCGAATTGGCCACAACACGGGGTATTTAGGGAACCTGGTTATCCAGCAAAGAGGAAACTTTTTGACCGATTATAAAACCGGTCTTGCGGGATGTCAAACTTCATAATTTTGCGCAACCAGTGAACTGGAGAACATTTGAAGGTGTCAAATTGGATACATTTCGGCATATTTCGGAAATCTGGTCTCTCCGGCAAAGAAGACAATTTTCGACTAGTTTTAAAACCTCCTTATGGACATTGTTTCTCGCATCCACTCCTCCTAGAGCTCCTAAAACCAAGCACTTCGCTGCCACTACTTTGGCGTCTGTGAGGTGTAACTCATCCTGCTCTGCTCTGGCTGTTGTTGTTGTTGCTTCTCCTCCTTCTGCTGTTGCTGTGTTTTTTTTTACAATGGAGAAGACCTTTACGTCCTAGCCCAGTACACGTGCTATTGGTAGGGTCCAATCTACCACACGGGGTGCACTGAGGGCATGTCGGGCTCGAATGGTGACGCTGCCATTAATACCGACTAAACTCCATTGGGCTCCGCCATCATTCCTCCCAGGAACTACCTCTCGGTATTACTTCTGGGGGGATGGCTGTACTAAATGTACTCATTCACTCTCACTCACGCGTTCATACGTCCTGTATGAGGTTTACTTGGGTGCTCTCTCTATCGCACCTTGATTCACTCTCAAACACTCCCACATGAGGCTGACTTTTGTGCTCACCTTTTACGTTCCATGCGAGGCTGACTTGTGTGCTCACCTTACTCATTCCTTGCTAGGCTTACTTTTGTGCTCGCCCCACCCATACCATGTGATGCTGACTTGGGTACTCACCCTATCACCTGATTCACTCTCGATCGTGCCACTCTATTGTACCTCTGTCACTCCCCCTGGCATCCCATGTGGGACATTTTTCTTAGGCCCCACTTCTGACATACCATGCGAGGCTGACTTTTGTACTCACCCTTAACATGCCGTGTGAGACTGACTTGGATGCTCACCCTTTCACTCCTCTGCCACGCCATGAGGTATCGATAGCTAAGTCCCAACATACTACGCTACGACCCTCCCGTCTTGGCATGAGGCAGTCCACTTATACGCCTATTCACTCACTCTTCTGTCTTGCTTCGGGGTGGCTGGGTTTACCACTTACGCGATTGCCATTCGCTGCGCCAAACCTGCCTCGGCATGAACAGACCATTCACTCCCTTTTTTGCGCTTGGCCTTTTTCGCTCCAGCTAACCAATCACTAGTTAGCCGTGCCCGTCGTCTGTTGCTCGGTTCGCCAGATTACCTGTAGCCTACTGGCAATCTGGATGGTAGCAGCCGAGACTGCGTTCCACTTCTCCACCGATTGACACATCCGCTGAATAAGGGTATCAGGGGTTGTGTCCCAGCCACAGACGTCAAGCATTGCTCTTCTTTCGACGTCGAACCGATGACATACGAACAGTATGTGTTCGGCGGTTTCGTCTACACCTGGGCAGTCCAGGCAGACTGGGACCTCCGCGTGTCCGAACCTGTGGAGGTACTGACGGAAACAGCCATGGCCTGACAGGAATTGTTTCAGGTGGAAGTGAACTTCCCCATGGGGTCTTCCCACCCAGCTCGATATGCTAGGTATCAGCCGGTGGGTCCACCTACCTTTCGAGGAGTTGTCCCACTCACGCTGCCATCTGGCGACTGAGGTCACCCTGGTGCGCTCACGGGCTCCCCTATTTCCACGTAGCTCAAAACACTCCTCATCTTCCCGAATGACCAGCCCGACTGGCATCATGCTCGCTATCACGCAGGATGCATCGTGTGATACCGTGCGGTAGGCAGATATCACTCTGAGGCACATCACGCGGTAGGTGCTCTCCAGTTTCTGTAGGTAACTGGTTACCCTCAGTGCTCTTGACCATGACGGGCCGCCGTACCTGAGGATAGATACGGAAACGCCTGCCAGTAACCTACGTCTACTGGCGCACACCTTTGAGCTGTTGGACGTCATCCTCGATAGAGCCGCAACAGCAGTCGACGCTCTCTTGCATGTATAGTCGACATGGCTGCCGAAGGTCAGCTCCGAGAGATTTCAGACTTCGCTGTGAAGTGATCGCGACTTCTCCTACATGGGTAACTGCATGTTGTGCCGACTTGCGGTTGTTGACGATAACTACCTCCGTCTTATGATGAGCGAGCTCCAGGCCTCTCGCGCTCATCCGTTCCTCCACCATGCTGATCGCGTGTTCTGCGGTTAGTTCTATCTCAGGAATTGACTCCCCGTAGACCTCCAAGGTTACGTCGTCGGCAAAGCCGACGATCTTGACCCCAGGAGGGAACTTCGGTCTCAGAACCCCGTCATACATGAGGTTCCATAACACCGTATGCTAATAGGGAATACCGACCAGCCGATCTTCAGCTTCCCTTTCTCGGTTACGTTTTTGGCATCCGCCTTCAGTAGCCTGAGGTAGGCTACTTGGGTGCCAGAGGGTCCATCTCTAAATCGCACAGAGGCCCGTTCGATTGTGACGTCGCATTGTTCCTTAACGGCCGCGACGACATATTCAGCGGTCGTGACCTCGTCCAGATGCTTGCACTGGAGAGTCATTTCCGCCCCTAGCGACCTGACTTGGGCGCCTTCACCAAGGACCTCTTGGGCCAAGGCCTTGTATACCGCACTAGATTGTGCGCCTCGCTTCAGCACCAGAAGCATTTCTCCCGTGTTGGTGCGTCTCACGCTACGCACATCTTGCCCAAGGGCCGAAAGGCTTTCGCCTTCATCGACTTTAGGACATCGGCGTATTTGTCCTTGTCGGTTTTTAATCACAAGGCCTCGCCTCTGTCCTTGGCCTTCTTCGCGGGCCGCGGTACCTCCGGTGTCGGTGCCGGTTTCTTCTTGATGACCAGCGTCCAGGGGTTAACGCCCCCCTGCCCCGGTCGGGCCGGGTTGCTGGTACCAACGCTCTGCTCAGCGAGGTCACTCTCGCCCTCGCTTACCTCGGCCAGCCGGCGTTTGGCCTTAACGGTTGCACGCCGTGTGATGTTGGTTTTTGCACCCTCTCCTGGCGACTTCCTAGGGCGCTTCGCGTTTGACGCCGTCTTACGCTGTTGCTGTGTATGTGTGTATGTATGTATGTATGTATTTATGTATGTGTGTACCCCACTATTTAGAGATCGGACTTGCCTCACGGCGCACAGAGGAGTAACTGGGGTCGAATCCTGGCCAAAACTATTTATTGCAGCTATTGCTGTTATTATGCCTTAATATGAACTATAAATAGAAAATAACTGGTTTTTGGGACTATTTGGCATCTATCCACTTACCAGTGCAGGGGTCAATTTTCTAGATCCGAATACTAGTATTTTCGAAGTGATCTTTGTGAATACATTTGTTTTTCCAGCTGCAAGAACAGTTGGTCATTGGAAAAGGAAGAAGAAAAGGGAAACCTGTGCACATATTCATAAAGATTCATTTTGCCAAACGTAGTATTCAACCCTACAGCATTTTGGCGTACCTCTAATTAGTAAAAATATCATTATTTTCAAATCGCTTGGAATTTGTGGATCGGAAAAGATCGGAAGAGATTGAATGTTTTTTGAATAGCCGGAATCTTGTTTTCTAATGCTGTTTCAGCAACTTTGCCGAATCTTGCCGTATAATGTAATTTTTTATCATTCAAATTTGGAATAACTTGTTTAAAAAAGGTGTTTTTAAAACTGGTCCAACAAACAGCAACACCACTATTTTCGGTTATTTTTAAGCGGAGGTTGTACAAATAGTTGTGTTCTATTACGTTTGTTATAATATTGTCTTATTTAATACAGTCATCATAATTTGAAAGCGATTTTGCTGGATATATAATAAAAAATGATTAAAAACCCTTAAAATATCACCATTTTGCATCCATGCAAAAATTCTTTAGCAATTTTTGGTATACTCTTTATTTTGCCACAATATGCAGTATGCTTTTAGGTATCTAAAAAAAATATAACTAAATAAAAAATCGATTTTTTTTTGGTTATTGGCCAAGAATTTGTTCTAGGTACTCCTCTGTGCGGCGTCATTTTTCATTACAACGCAATAAAAAAATATGAAAGAAATTCAACCAAACTCATCTATGCAGTTCTAGTTTTGAATAAATATCTACATAACTAATAAAGAATATAACACAAATTTTCGCTATCTACTCGTCAAGCCCGTGGCACAAATATCGATATTGTTAGGGTTGTCTAGAAAATTCCTTAGCTGGAAGTAACTATTTTGAATTTGAAAATGCCGACATTGATGACATTGAAGATATTGATTTTCGCCATCTACTCGTCAACAACTCAGCAATAAACGACTCTCATAAGACGCAGGATTCAGGGGTAGAAATATTTTTCTTTGCTGCTGTAAGATTTATTTTTGCGCAGAATTTCCGTGAGATAAAAATTGGCACTAAATAGCAGAGTTTGATTTTTTCCGGCCATTCCTCAGTGATGTGTTAAAAAGACGTAAATCTGTAAAAATGTTGTTTTATTTGTTGTGTTATCAATGGACTGCAAGCAATGATTTATTGAACATTACTATTTATTGTAGATTGAAAACTATCGCTCTCCGTAAAGTCTATAATTATCGCTAGACCAAATAAACACACACTGAAAGCAAATAATTTGCACTTCCCACCAACCGTTTGTTATTATATCATTGATCATTCCCACGTGCAACCAGGCCCTGTAGGTCACCTTTTTTGTCAAATCCCAGTACCGACTGGTGCAATGGAAATCTGGAGAGCCCACCTCCTCCATCCCCATTCAAAAGTACTTTACCGACTCACCCGATAATTACCACTCGTTCTGTGAATGGCGGCAGTAGTGCAACAGTTGTTACGAGGTGATTTACATCCACTCATAAACCAGCCACAGTCGAACACATCGACAGCAACAGCATCGGTAGGTACAAGGCCAAACCACTCTCTCGCCTACGATCGATCGGGCACCAGCACAGCCCCGGGAACAATCTCCATCAAAGAAGTCGAGCAGTCGCTGAGCGTTGGCGTGCTGCTGGTATCGATCATTCCGCATAAATATCTGTAGGGCGGCTTATCTCTGCCGTCGCGTCGGTGGGCGCGAGGAAGTATCAACCGATCTGAATGCATCTCAATTAAGCCCTAATGAGCTTTAATCACACCAACTACCGGTCTTAGTCCGGTCTACCCTTGGAAGCTCCGATTCTTGCCCAGAAGCCTGCAGTATTTCAAAGAGCATGTTCGCACCTTTGCTCAGTCGTGTAGCTGCGGGTATCGTCGCCTTTTATCGGTTGTCCGTGACCAATGGCTATCAATGCGACACGATCGTTACGCCTACGAGCAGCTGGCGAACGGTTTTGAGGCGGAATGAGGCGGTTGTACGTATTGCGAAAGTCGTCTCGATATTTTATCTTGCCTTTGTGCTCATTAGTATTTTTATTTTAGATGCTTTGTCAACGGTTAAAGTTTATAACATAATATTTCAATGGAATATGTCACATCCGCAATAATTGTACTGGTCGATTAGCATCGTCAATTGTGTGAATTTACACCAACAGGTGTGAAAGTGCACGGCAGTATGGAATTCCAATTAAATGTAGTAGACCCACTCGGCAATCAACACCATCGTGTAAACTTCTTAGATCCCAATCCCGCAATCATTTCCTCGTAACAACGTAAACGAACCGCCCGCGTTAAAATTGTTGCGATCCGAGTTCTAGCGACTTCAAATGGCTTCCATAAATTGGCAGCGAATAATTTATATGCACATTACATCGCCAATAATCGCCATCGCCATCGCCGCGCAACTATATTATGCGAAAATATTTGCTCGTTCCGAACCGAGCATCGATGTTGTTTCGTTGCGCTTTACTCCCACGCCATTTGTGCGCGCCAAGAGAAGTTCGTCGTCCAGCAGCCAATGGCGAATGGCGCGGGAATGCGGCACAGTTCAGCACTTTTCATATTTCAATATTTTAATTAAACTAAGCCACTAAGGTTCGCTTCCTTCTTCACATTCCACACCAAAGAGCAATTTGCCGAAGAGGTTATCTTAAACAGTGGACGGCCGTGATGTCACTCTCGGTTTGGAGGGGTAATAGCCAGCAACGACTAGGCGCAGCTATAGCTAGTTTAGCGGTTATTTAATAGTCCCGATAAGGTGTTGGAAGTCCTTTTTGGAAATGAGGGTAGTGTAGCTTTGCTTTCACAAGGTGATGATAGTAAAACTTGCAATTGATTGCTAACAGTTTGTTAGGGATTTATGCAAAACGATTTCAGGAAGAAAAAATGGAATAATTATTGTGAAGTTTTAAATATTAGAATCAAGAAGCTTGTTTGAAATAAATACATGTACATGTGTGTACATGATATTCTAGGAACAGCTAATGCAAAAATATATAAAAATTATAACTAATTTCATTTTCTTAGTTTCCGTACTAAAAAGAATGCGATAAGAATTGACGGCGGTCACCTATTTTTATTTCGATTCATCAACAGTGCTTTCGTTGAAAATGAATCACCCTGGTTATGTGCACAACTTCTTTTTGATCTTAATTTAGTGCAAATAAGCAGGAGTCTTCTTTTTAATATTTTCAAAATTAAAATTTTTTGTGGTATGTAATTTTAAATGTTCGTTTATCTGATGACATTGTAAGAAAGCACGTATCTGTTTGATTGTTTCTTTGAACCGAGCTAACTATTTTTTTTAGTTTGTTTAGTGTTTATTTGACCAACTAGAGAACTAATCCATACGGCATTTAATGTGTGAGGGAAATACGCATGGTCTTATCTGAGTGGAATAATGGCAAGTAACAAGATTGAGAATTGACAATCCGCGAAAAGAATCGAAAATCAGTTACCAATTTTCGGATGTTATATCAGCACGAAGAATAAATGTATACATATTTGTTGTAAGATTTTGGTGTATTAAATCACTTTGAATATATTATTATTTTCTCTCTTTGTATTGATTACTTCATCCTGTAGTCTTCCCAAGTCATCATAGCTCGATTATTGCCGTTAGAGGTGACAACAACAGGAATCTTTTCTTCATTTCTTGCCTCTTATGCATTTTCTAGCTTTAGTATATTGTTGTATTAATTAACTAAATTAGATGCTAGATGCTGTTCATTATTGTTGTCTCCAATCTTGTTTCTATTAGCATTGAAAAACACGCGTCGGTCGCAACAGCTACGTAGTGCTTATTTTCTACCGATCAGCAACTTTATGATTCTTATTCAATCGTTCGTAAAGAAAGATAACAATGTATAATTTCCTAATCTATCTATCTATCTATCTATCTATCTATATATATAAAAGTCAAAGTTTGTATGTATATGATTTATAGACTCCCAAACGGCTTAACCGATTTCCGTAAAAAATTATACACGGTAGGTATTTGTTATGGAGTGTGTTTGTGTGCTATTGGTTGGGGATTATCTGCCCGCCAGATGGCGCTACGGAACAAATGGTGTTTCCTCCTATTACGTTGAAAATCGCAGCAACGTGCGGTGGGTATTAGCTAGTACATATATAAAAAAGTCAATGGTTGTATGTATATGATTTATAGACCCCCAAACGGCTTAAGCGATTGCTGTAAAAATTTGCACATAGTAGGCATTTGTTATGGAGCGTGTTTGTGTGCTATTAGTTGGGGATTATCTGTCCGCCAGATGGCGCTTTGGAATGAATTGTGGTTTCCTCCTATTTCGTTGAAAATCGCAGCAACGCGCGATGGGTATTAGCTAGTAAGTTTATAAACGATGAATAATACTTATGTGACGAAAACTTCAATTATATTAGTATTAGCTTAGTATATTCTGATAAATATTTCGAGATTGTAGAGGTAAATGACATTGTCCACGAAATGTCGTGTTTACCCGGAGTAAAGAAACACGGAATAATAAAATACACATGCCGTTTGAGTTAAAAGAACATAAGTAGCACTCCCGACAGCCAGCTGACTCGAGTAGAACTTTTTACCAACTGAGAATTTTAGAATTAATTGAACAAATGAAAAATCTATCATAAATTATCGGCTGCTCAGATCAATAAACACATGATAATGCTTCTGAGAATTGCACAAATCTTATCACTTATCGCGGAAAATTCAGATTTGTGCAACTCTTTACCCCTTTTCACTAACCAAAACTTCTTCCCGTAGCAACCGTGGAGATGCAGAGGTATACGCGCTCACCAGGACAACGTAAATTAACATTCCTTTTCTTCCCCGCTGACTGTTGGCGGCTTTATTTGCATTTTTAAGCATAGAGCTGTCGAAACACGTACATTGATGATGGTTAGCTACTACCAGCCTCCATTTGTTGCAATTTTGCTTGTTCTGGTCAATTACTAATTGCATGTTACATGTGTCCTTTTCTTCTAGTTCATTAGTCTGTTATTGTTTTACTTCTATTAGTTTGGTTTTCCACTACTCATGTATAGCAAAAATATCATCGGTCAATTTATACACTTCTAATTGATCTCTTTGCATCTTTTTTTCTTTATTCGGTATGTTTTGCTTCCTTTTATTACTATACCAACACTCATTAAAACAATCAATTGCATGTTCTCTCATATACACTCACAACCTCTTCCATTCCAAACGTACAAACGCTCGTGGCCTTCCCGATAACACAAACCTGGTCACAAACGCGAACAGGTAATTGCATTAATCTACGCATGCTTACGCCCGCGATCTCGCCAACATTTAAGACGTTTAAGCCCTTCGCGATCCCTCCACGCATATCAAACCCCGCGGTATCGCAAACATGAAAACACCCCAGTGATCGGGTGAATGTTTAGCACTAATAAACTTATAAACGCGATCTCAAGCGGGAACTTGCAAGCTCCCATGTTCGCGCGATAATGAATCGGTTATATACGGAAACCTCTCCATTTGGTCGTAGTATCCTCGTAGGTTCATGTCTTCAGTTGAACCAATAAAAAATGACGCTCATATTCACTAGCCAACACGTTTCATGGCGACACGACCGGGAACTCTAATGATATGCAAAAACTCACTCTCTTCTGGCACCTGAGCCCTACATTGAGAATTAAGTACATATTAGATTCACGATCCGTGCGATCATCTAAGAGCACGCGAACATCCGAATGGACACACGTTTATTAAATCGAATTTATACACGCGAAGTAACATACACGCGATATAAAAACGCCCATCCGATCGAACACGTTAGCGTACAATCGCTCGAGCCCTTCGCGATTTTTATTTTAAACTCGTTTACTTGACGGTTAATGGAGCCGTGGACCTTTTGTATGTTTGCAATATGTAAAAATAAAAATACAAACAAATATTATTGTACAAATACTAGATTTCAAGTGCGCAACTTTTTATTGCGAACGGAGTCCTTCTTTCGCGGGGCGAAACATTTATCTGCTTCCGGGGGTCATTTAATACTCTGTTGTTTTTCACGTCCAGGTCATCAACGTTGAAACTGTCCGCGATCAGGTGTTCTTCCTTGCTTCTTGTACTTATCATTGACCAGTGTGTAAACTCGTCGTCATTGTTATTACTTTCCTTGCCAATGTTGCTTACAGTTGATTTTGGGGTGCTGGATGGTTCTTTTGCGGTTATCATTATGGTCTGAACAGCTGCGACAAATTTTTGCCACCGTTTTTGGTTATATAGAAGATAGAAGCAGCAATATTCGTTGAATGAATAATAAAAGGCATCATTCTCTCTTTCATGAGCTGTTCTTCAAGGCATTTATTTTCTTCTTGAACAATTGCACCATGCATTTATGTGAGAAACAATCTAAGTTAATGTGTGTTATTCATACCTTAATACAAATGAGCTTGATTTTAAACAAGAGTGATGAGTCTAAATCAGTTATGTTCAAATTATCGATAGCACGTCGAAAAATTAACGCAAGCTGAGTTTCCGCATGCCAAGCATTCGATTTGCTTCTTGTTTAGCAAAGATTTCTTCAAGTATAAACAAAATGTTGATCGTGTTTGATTAACTTCCATAGTAATTCTTTAACATCAATAAAGCTCACACAGGAGGTAAAGGGAGAGGGAAGGTTTACTTATCTAATCTTCCGGCCAACACATCACAAGATTTGGTATTCTTATTAAATATAACAAACTTAATGATGTGACACGAGGTGCTAAAAGCGCACTAAAATCCTGTGAATCCTATTTTTCATTGGGTTGTCTGCTCTGAATATATCACCAAGGCTCCGTCCATAAATGATTTCGTGTATTGATAGTTGTAAAAGAGCGTGACGTAACATAAATTGCCGATATAAAAACTAAAATTGAATTTGAGACGTACTAGTGGAGTGGGGATAACAAAACCAATTTGCAATATGCTTGGAGGAAAAGTGAATTTTAGGATATTTTTTTCTGCGAGATATGGTTTATGAATGGCCCCCAAACAAACAATATTCCATAACGAATATCACGTAACATCGATGACAGAGCAGAAGGATTATGGTTTAAGGTTTTCTAAGGTTCCCAACATCGGGTTTGTGTAACACCCTGTTGTTACACACACCCGATGTTAGGAACTGTTGCACCGGAATGTATAAACCATAACACAATTCATATCATAAAAGTTTCAATCTGACAAACCAGATTTATCAACTAACAATAGAAAAGTGCTCAGGTTCGGAGGATTTAATTGGGCGTGAATGTTGACGTTATATAAATAGCAATATGATACAGATTTATATTGGAATTTAATGGGTGACCGCACTCCGCAACCCGTAACTCCGGAACTAGAGCTCAGATGTAAATCAAACTCAATAGCAGTCTACGGCGATATTATATCACCCTCCTTTTTATATAATATTGTTGGTATCGGCCCTGCCATAACTGAGAGGAATAATTAAGATTTTTTGAAACATTCACGTATACATACAATTACATTCACATATACATACAGATATTTTCGGATCTCGACGAACTGAGTCGAATTGTACAAGAGATTTGATACTCTGAGCCTCGGTTGAAAGAAAATCCGAGCGATTGCATAATTTTTTATGAGAAAGTCAAAAGAGGATCATAGAATTTCATGGGTAATTGCACTTTTCAACTCATAACTCCGGACGCAGAACCCCAATCCAAATAAAATTTGATATTTGTTAATGAGAATACGATACCTTTTATTTGAGACTGTTCCAGACAAAGAGATATGTATTTACTTCAGGAATTTTATCACCTTCTTGAAGCTTCTATCGTAGGTGGCCAAAGTGTGCAAAGATGATTTAATTGGGCGTCTGTTATTTAGAATCATAAATCCCAGCAATTTAGAAGCAAAGTAATACTAGTTTACATGGGAATTTGATGAGTGATCGAACTCTTCAATTTGTAACTCCGGAACCAGAGCACCGATCCAAACAGAATGCAGTGGCAGCCTTTGGCGATGTTGCATTACCTTCACATATACATACACACGCACACACGTATCTATCGGACGTCCTGCTCCGGAAACTAGACTGAGCAGCCGCGACGAAACACCACCAGCCGACAATGTTTCAAAACGCCGTTTTCACAATCAAAATTCAAAAACTCCCGTTTTTGAATTTTGATTGTGTTTCTAGATATAATTAGACGCATCTTTTGATATAATGACTTAAGTGATTAATGCACCTAAAAGTGAGATAGAAAATTTATTTCTTCAAATAATTTAACTAGAAGCTTGCTGTATTTACCAAAGTTCTAGAAAATGTTGTTGTGAAAAACTTTGTTGAAGATACTAAAGCTCTATATAGCAAGAGTAGCGAGATATGGAGGGTTATTGATAAACCGCGTTCAGGGAGAAGTGGCACTTCCAATACGGGAAACGTGGCACGAAGATTCTTCAAGAATTTGCGGGAATGTGGCCAGAATAACCGGGTTAGACCGAAGTATCATCCAGCGTTGCGGTACAATTTTGCATCTGGACGCAAAGTTAATACTGCTGCTTTCGATGCATTTTGCGGAGAAACCGTTCGGTTATACGTGACCTTGTATCCTAGGTAGAGTTTTAGTATCTTCAATAAACTTCTTCACAACTACATTTTCTAGAACTATACAGCAAGTTTCTAGCTAAATTATTTGATGAAATAAATTTTCTATCTCACTTTTAGGTGAATTAATTATTCAAGTCATTATATCAAAATAAGCATCTATTTATATCTAGAAACTTCTTCGAAGAAATCTCCAAATCCAATGGTTAGGGAATTATTGAATTTTGATCGTAATTCATCGGAATCGTCGAGCTGATCTTGACACTTGATTTGTTGGTTCAGTTCCGGGAGAACCTCTCTCGCCGGAGAATTGTCCGTCGTAGTAGTCTAGGTCCATCGTCGGGGACTAAACCGAGTAGTTCGCGAACAAATCAGGAGATCCACGCGGAAGCGGTGCTAAATGGAACGAGAAGACAGCCAAAATGTCCAAAGGCTTTGCGGTATTAAATGGACCGAATATGGAGCCACAGGGCTCAAGAAGTTGTACTAAACGACACAAGGGAACCGAAGAGCTTAGTAAATTCGACCAGCGATCAATCTTTTTCTTATCACGGAGCCCATCGCGCTGGGTTATTGCAGACCCCCACGGCTTAAGTTCAATTTTAAATTAATTTTGGTTATATTTGACACGACTTGACCTAGCCAAGGAGCTTTCATGTTTTTACATTATGCAAAAATAAAAGAATAAAACAAAGTTACTGCGGACGGGATACAGCTTGCTGCTACGTTCTGAGAACCTTTTTATTGCAGGAAATACATTAACTGTTTTGTCCACCACACCTTGGGAGTCAGCCTATTTGCCTTCTCTCGTACCTTCACGTACATGTTTTCATCGGTACAGTTTTCATGATGTTCGAAGTTGGAAGTTCTTATTTGTTTCTTGCTCTTACGGTCACTGTTGTAGATTCGTCTTTATCGCCATTTATTGTGCTGATTGTTGGTTTGGAGAAACTAGATTGTGTTTTCGTTGTTGGTACAGAAAGTAAGTTTGGATATATGAAGCGCATCATTTATTGGTTCATTGTGTTTTTGGTATTGGTTGTCGTAGGTTAGCACTGTTTTTTTTTCGTAATATTCCGTCTCGTTTCAAAACTGTTGCGTAGTAGAGATGGTCGGGTTTCAATTTTTTCAAACCCGAACCCGACCCGAACCCGAGAGCTTGAAAATTGAAAACCCCGAACCCGACCCGAGCCCCAAATTATAAAATTTGAAAAACCCGAACCCGACCCGAGCCCGAAAATTTTAAAATTGAAAAACCCGGACCCGACCTGTACCCGAGAATGAAAATTTTGTAAAACCCGAACCCGACCCGACCCGGAGAATTTTAAAATTTGAAAACCCAAACCCGACCCGAAAATTTAAAATTTGAGAAACCCGATCCGAATCCAACTTGCTAGTACGGAGAATCAACCAAAGATCTCGAAGATTTCTAATTTTAAGCACCCGAGCTGGACCCAAGGCTCATCTAAGAGGAGTAGAATCATTCGAATCACCATACGCATTGAGTTATATCTTTCTATGGCAAAACGAATCACTGGCGAGTAGAATTCGCATTTATATTGACTATTATTGAACATCGAATTTGTAATGTTCTGAGAAACTTATAAATCGTCGATATCTTAATCGGAAATCAGGATAAATCGGTGGCTAACTCAATGGGAAACAAAAAGCTTAATGGTGACAGTTTCAAACAACCTTGCCCGTCGCACTTAACCAAAATTTCTAATTCTTTATCAAAAACCATTCTTGAAAAGGCAGATTTGTATAATTTATTACTGGTTCGTACGGTCAAACTTGTGTCGAAGGGTGTCAATCAAGATTCTCTGAGGCGTTTTTTATGTCACATCATTAGCGTTAGGACTATCTATGATGGGGTATCGAAATTATATTATGCTTCAGATTATACGGTAAGCGCGCCAGTAGAGATGCTTCAACATCTCCAACGGAGCTTTCGGAACGACTCCAAACTTTAAAAAATCCGTCAATGGCTTCAACAGAACACACAATTTGCGATTAATTCCTCAAGAGCATGGAAATTCATATATTTTCATGAATCCGGATCATGCAACGGCCCAGCCCGGGGACAATCTGACAATCTGTGAGTTCAATATATGGGAATTTGTCTTTGTAGTCAATGGTTGAAAAGCATCTCGTGGATTGCAACTATGCCAAGAATATACAAATCGTGTTGCCTTGAATTTTAATTATCATTTTAATTCATGTTTCTATTTATAATATTATAATATATTAAAACAATTATAATTCAATATGTAGCAAAAAGTACTACTATTCAGTATACTCGCGACACCCACTTTTCGATTTCTCGCGACTGTCAAAACGACCAATCAGGAGCGGATCAATAGATAGATATTTATTGTCTCTACTACCCTTAGATTTTCACCCGCTTTGCTGTAGATACGATTTGCTGTAGGCTTTAGCCGAGTTTCACGCGTTTACCCTAACCGCGGCCAAAGTATCATTTTAAGGTACCTATCGAAATTTATAATAGAAAGTTGAACCAATATTTTCCGAGAAATTTCTGTGGACTTGGTTTGTTACTAATTATCATGAAAAATAAATTGCAAAAACATTTTAGATTTGAAACGTATTGTTGAATACTCTAAAATGAATGTTCGTTTAAAAAATAAAATAATTCGAGTAGCTTGCGAATCTAAAGAGAGGTAATTTTATATAAGAATGAAAAAATACAATATTTGAGCACCAGAAAACAACGACGAATTCTAGCGATTCAAATGTGCTAACTTTTAGTGCGGTTATATGTGTTATCCATTCGTATCAAGAAGTATAATACACTACTACAAAAAGAGACTGGATTTTGTGTACAGACGCCAAGTGCATCAAGAAATGGTTGGGTTGTTTTGTTCAAAACCCGAACCCGACCCCGATAATTTCTAATTTGAAAAACCCGAACCCGACCCGAGTCCGAAAGTTCAAAATTGCAAAAACCCGGCCCCGACCCGAACCCGAGATTTCCAAATTTGAAAACCCGGACCCCGACCCGAACCCGAGAAGCTTAAATTTATAGAACCCGAACCCGACCCGAAACCCGTCGGGTTCGGGTCGGGTCCGGGTTTCGGGTCCAAAAACCCGAACCCGACCATCTCTATTGCGTAGGGATCTGAGTAAGAAATGTTGTTGGAGAAGTGAAATCCGCTACAAACGCTACTTGATGAAAATTTTTCAGTGATATTCACATTGGCGTACACATCCACACCGTTATTTGTCAAACGCATTTTAACAATACGAACGCCACTGTCAATATCACTGAAAAATTTTCATTTAGCAGCGTTTGTAACAGATTTCACTTCTCCGTATTTCAACATAAATCTTTTTTAATGTGTTCTGGTCTAATTCCCGGCGCTAGGTCGTGTAGGCACACTTCAATTTGATCATCAGCCATATATTCAGGATTCAGTAGGCGACGATATAATACTGTTTGTGAATATTGATTTCGTTTGCTATCAATTTTTCTATTTGTTGCGGAGAATTTTAAATTTCAATATCTAACCGGAAAAGTAATTTATCTTTGCGGACCCCAGAAACCTTCGTACGGCCTCCTAGGGGTACGCGGACCCCTGGTCGAGAATCACTGAATTAGACAAACTGGAGTTTGTCACCTTGATTGTTCTAGTAGGGCAAGGGCACCATTTCTCGACTTACAGCTAGCATTACTACTCTTATACAGAAGTTGCCAGTCTGTGTGGATGGTGTGTCGAGGAGTGAAGGAGTGGTGCTGTAACCCTACTGAAGGAATTAACTATTAAGTAGTTGAATTAGAGTGGGTACATACAAACCTCTCCCCGAAATAATGCCGTAAGATAGTGTCAGGGAGGTATCAGATTCCTGGCAATGGTAGTTGTTTTAGCGGGTCTGGTAGCTGTCCAATCCCGTTCCCTGAGTTATATAAGACACGGCTCTCCGGGCCTTGTAAATAATCTTGAAATTTTTCACAAAATTTGACAAAAGTGATACCCTGGTGCAGTAATAATTGGCTGCTATTATGTTTGCGTCGGTTTGGTATTATCGTTTCAGCCATTGAACTTTGGGTACATGTTTTTAAACGATATCGATAGTTTACAGCACTTTACGTCTAGTATACGGAAAAAAATGTTCACAAAATCGTGAATTCTGTGCAATGAATTCTGGAACAATCACGTTTTTACGTTACGAAAACAGGACCATGTACAAAAATAATGTGTTTTATATTTATGGTCAACTTCCCTTCAGTAACGCCTGCATAACGCTTTTATTAGTGGAAACATTTGTTTTTGTTTTGTGAACTTCAGTCACGGTTGGCGCCCTGTCACTACCAAATCGATTTTCCGTACGTGAACTAGTTCACAACTTTATGAATATTATTCATAAAACCAATGGTTGACCCATGATGTTGTTCATAGATTTGGGAACACAAAATCAAAACATTCTGGATATTTTCTCGTGAACTAGTTCACGAAACTCGAAATTTTGTTCATGAATCCATGCAATCCTCGTGAACTTATTCATGATTCCTAATATATTAGTCACGATCCAGTATCCGTGCTCATGAAGTAGTTCACAAAATTGTGAAATATTTTTCATGTATACGTGAACTGGTTCATGAATCCTAGTACAAAAGTCACGACCTACCATTCATGCTCGTGAAATAGTTCACAAAATCAACAAATATTGATCATGTATTCGTGAACTAATTCATGATTCCTAATATATTAGTCACGATCCATTATCCATTGATGCTTGTGAAATAGTTCACAAAATCATGAAATATTGTTCATGTATTCGTGAACTGGTTCATGATACCTAACATAATAGTCATGACTCACCATTCGTGATCGTGAAATAGTTCACGAAATCATAAAATATTATTCATGTATTCCTGAATTGGTTCATGACCCCTAGTATAGTCCCTGCTTGTCCAATAGTTCACAAAATTATGAACTATTAGTCATGGATTCGTGAACTGGTTCGAGATGAACACAACGCTCACGTAAAAAATTGATAACACACACTCACACACAACGAGCCTTTGTTAGTATTTGGTTTCGTATCAAATTGCTGCTTACGAATCTCACAAAAGATTCCCTTCTTTTGCATTTTTTTTGCTTAATTCTTTTCTCCGCTGCTATAAATAGCTTATGACCTGAAACTTCTAGTAAAAAATTCAATCAAATTCCTAAATTAGAGCCGACAAACATCTATTCGCTACAAACACCTCGTTACAACCCGTTCCATCACGACATGTACTCGCTGACTAGTAAAATGGCATATATACGCTTCACACTACTGATGAGTGAGATAATATCATTAGGCTCCCCACCGCCGCGCCGGTATTTCAGTATCGATATTGACGCCTTTTGCTTTGTACCACTCTACCGCTGTTTTATTCTGTTTGTATGTATGTGTTGGGAACTAAGTCTTACTAAAAAAGCTAACGGGTAGCATCTGAACCCGAATTCACAAACATCTACTCATTAAAACGCCTACTTACACCATAGGTCATAGCGACACATGATGGGTAGCTATTCGAATGAGCTATATAAACTTTTCATCACTGTAGCAGCGATCATATGCCGGACAGAATAGAGACGTTGGTATGTGTTCTTCAAGTTTTCTCTGTACTGTGTAGCCAACAACGTGCTCGTGAAATAGTTCACAAAATCATGCAATATTTTTCATGTATTCGTGAACTAATTCATGATTCCTAGTATAATAGTCACGACGGATCATGCGTGGCAGTGAAATAAATCACAAAACCATAAAATATTTTTCATGTATACGTGAACTGGTTCATGATTTTTAGTACATGTTTGACAATTCGTGCTCGTCAAATAGTTCACAAATTTATGAAATATTATTCATGGATTCGTGAACTAGTTCATGATTCATAGTACATGATTTATGATATATTTTGTGTGCTTGTAATATTTAAAATATATTCCTTATCATTTTCAATTTTATGCAACATGGCAATGAAACGAATGGTAATGAAATTTGAGGTAATATTCGTGGAATCATTTTTGTTCCATGCACTTTTTCATGAAATGTTCAGCTTCTAGCTGCCAGTAATAGGTAGAGCAGTAGATATAAGAAAACTATTAGGGCCTCGAACAACTTTATTCATTTGATAAGGTTCAGAGTGATGTCTTGTCACCTGTCAAATTGAAAAGTAAGCTCTATAATAAAATATCAGGATAACGTGAACAGAAATTACGAAAATCGTGACTAAGATCTTGAAATCATCAACATAAACCACACTATTCGTGACAAAAATGTCAAAAATCGTAACTAAGATCCTGAAATCAAGAACATAAATAAACTAAAATATCACGACAACGTAAATAGAAATCACGAAAATCATGGCAAAGTTCTTGAAATCATGAACATAACATTACTCGTGATAAAAATATCAAAAATCGTGACTAAGATCCTGAGATCATGAACATGAATGACTCTACTCATGACTAAAATATTACGATAACGTGAATAGAATTTATGAAATGTGCGACAATAATCCTGAAACCATGAACGTAAATCCCGCCAGTCTGACAGAAAAATCCGATAGCAAACTTATGAATAAAATAGCACAGTAATGTGATGAAAAATCACAAAAATCGCGAATAAACTCCTGAAATCATGAACATCGTTTGACTGTCGGCTGTGTATTCCTAATTTATGAACAAGAATCATAGCAAAAACTAAATATGTCTAGGGAACAACAACAGTAACCCAACCAAACATTCGAATGTAACGCCATGTATGTACTTGGAGTGAACTAGTTTTTTAGAAACACAAGTAGTTTTATGAATTCTAGGTTTATTATTCACAATTTCAGGAATTTGGTCACGATTTTCGTAAATCGTTCAGTTCACGAAATCACGATCTTTTGTTCATGAATTTATGAACGAATTTTTTTCGGTGTAGATTACATTATTTTTTTACCTAACCCATACCTATATTCGATTTGTTGCTAACAAGGCGTCTGCAATTCTATGTTCTTAGAGCGTTCGATATACTCATGTTTCGATGCTTCCAGAGGTGTTAAGAAAAATCAAATTTAAAACTTGTTAAAAACGAATTGGCTTACGAGATCAATGATTTTTTGGACAAGTCGTGAAGTGCATCAACACGTTGGTCTTCTTTTGCGCCAAGATTGTGTATAGCTCCACACCATTCGCAGCTAGTTGCGACAGTTGCCAGTATGATTTTATATCTAACTTAAGTGCGAAGAGCCCAAATCCTAATTTCCTGACTCCAGCCAAGTGCGTTCATACCTAAATACGATAAAGTTGCATAGCAACCTGTGGACATCCTGTTCCCAATATGGATTTTGAGCGTACTCTACTCATGTTTATAATGGCTTTTCATACAGCGTACCAAGAATGCTCTGATAAAAATCTGTTTGAAATTCTGACGGAATTCAGCTCAGAATTTTTATTTAACTCCTCCTCAAGGGGGTTCAAAGTTTTGACGTTATCATACTACATCAGAGTACTGGTAAAGATGCCCTTCGAATACTGAGCAGGATTCCAACGGAATCGTGGACTGAATATCGTCAGAATTCTGAGATTTTTGTTTACAATTCCTAAGATGTTTTTCGGTAGCTTATTAGTTTTTGCACCTACCCAACTGTTTACCACTTTAAAAGGCTGCCATTCTGAAGACCCAATAGATATCCACAAAATCCAAATATCAAATAAGGCTACTAGATTTATGCATGCTTCGAATGCCTGAAACCAGTGTATATTAAGATTCAAATCTAAATGGTAATCGAACCGGAGCCTGCACGAACCACGCGACCGCTCCATTCCGAAAGATTGTGCGGTTAAGAAGCAAAACAGACAGTCGACGATTTATGGCCCAATAAGTGTCAGCTTTTCGTGACTCTGGCAATTACATTGGCAGAGCGCGGGAGGCAAAAGACCGGCGTGGCTTAGTCCTAATTAGAAGAAATTCGCCGGCATCATCCAAAGCGGTGACGACGCCGAAGGGGTAATAAAAAATGGTAGCAGTTGCCCTTTTTAGCACCCGAACTTCGGAAACACAACGGAGGCCCAAGATGGAGATGCAGTTTTTCGCCCACCAACCCAACCGCATCGGTTTGTGATGTTGTAATAACTCCAATGCTAATAAAATGTCATCCGAATTGATTTCTTTTATTTGTCACGATCTCCCTCGGAGCGTCGGGGTTGCGGCTTTAACCTTTCACGGTGGTGGCCCTTTTTTCTTTCCTACTCGTTAGGGGGACCATTATTGGCTTCCACGCGAAAACGGGTGGGTGCTCCCACACGGACGGTACATGGTCAGGTAAAATCTTACAATCGAATGCAACCGGTCCAATCAGCGGATGCGAGGTAAACAATCTCCTCTAATTGATGCAAATAAAGTAATAAAGTTACGATTGAAAGCGGGCTCCGGCTTTTTGCTGTGGCATATTGACGACTGGTAAAGTGTGTTTACATAGCTTTGCACGGAAAACATTAGTTTGGCAGTTAACTAGCAGTTATTGCAGTCTAAATAAAACGGGTTTTATCGTTTTTCTTGAAATGAAATTAAAAGAAACTTACACAAGTTTTGTGATAAATAGTCGAGTTAAGATTTCTAGTACAAAAATCGTTGTGCGGTTTGAATTTTTAGGACTTCATATTGAAAGAGCAGAATTAGACATTGTGATTGTTTCCAAAAGATGTGTACTTCAACTACACGGAAGATTTTTAACAATCAAACTAAACAAACTCTTCGCCTATTACCCCATCTGTAAATGTCAAGGAGTTCCTTGCACGGTACACGACTTCCTCACATGTACCCACCAACCACCACCACGAATCGGTGCGCAGAGCTTTCCGCGCGCCGGTGCATTCCATTCGATGTTCAATTAGAATGCACCGCCTGATTCATTGCATCTCATCGTCGATTGGCGGGGGAGGTCCGTAATTGATCAAACAATCTTTTGCTCCGATCACCTGATGCTGGTTCGCGAAGATATTAATCTGCCCCAGGGTCGGTTGCTTCCATCCATACGCGCACCTGGGCCTCTTCAGTAGGAGCGAGCGTACCCAGGCAGTAATTGCATCACTGCGCACACACCAACCGTTCCGAAGGATGGTTCGCCACAGGTTGCATTAAGAAATGTTCGGCACTGAGGCAGTGCAGTAGTTGCCCTCGCGACTATCGCTCGAGGGGCTCCTGTCTGTATTATTCCGTTCACCATTCCTTCGATCTAGTGTGCATTGCATAGTTAGTTTAGAAAGCCAATATAGGAACGAGGAAAAAAGCAGGCAATAAACGGCGAAGAACTTGTCGCGAGTAAAATTAACGGATTAGTGAGAATTTGTTTTGAACCTTAATGATGCTGTTGTATTAAACAAATTACAATCTATTGCGAAGTTTTCCGCCCTTGAGACCCACCGGCGCGTGTCGTTTCACCGGTTGCAGCTTGTCCCATACTCGGCGGGTGATTTTCGATAAAAGACTAATGATAATTTATTTGCACTTGCGTTACTTTCCACCAGGCGGATGCTGGCTTAATTTATTGCCGTCGGTTGGATAATTTAATTTGATTGTGATTTGCCTGAAAGTAATTATAACCACTCATGATCCTTGCGGTGCGGCTCGCGGCGAAAGCGGAGGTAACCAATGAAGTTGTGATAGCTAATGTTGGGAAGGTAAGCCTTGTTTGTGTTTAAAATTGTTGATTAAATCGTGGAACGCACCGATGTTGGCTCCGACTTTGGCTGGTAGGATGGAAGAGCTGTGCAAGGATAGCAATTAATTTGTTTACTCTACGAATATATCTAAAGTTTTGTATTCGCGTAGACTAACGTAGATCAACGCTATTTCCTATTGACTTGTAGCGTTCCTAGTATCGGACCCTTTTACGAGAACCAGTTCTGCGATAATAAGGCCTTTAGTACCGATAGGACAGGTGAAAATCGGTGCAGGAATATTTCTGAATAAAAAACATTTAGCAACACCAGAGCAAAAAAAATTACTCTGTTATAGCTAACAATAAAGCAAGCAAACATTTCCTACCGCTTTGTTCCTTATTCACTGTACAAATTGTACAATGTCGTTCCTCTGGATCCTCAGTGAAATGAGAAACCCCCAGAAGAGAAAAACGCTTCAGCCGTAGATGCGAATTCAATATTAGAGAAATTCATTCGCTACCTTGGATGCAGGACAACGCAGCTCCCCTTTTGGCGGTGTACGGTCGCCTGGCATACTCTACTCTCACTGTCCTTCATAACGGTGAACACTCGACCAGGCATCCTTCCATTTCGCTTCCTTTTGTTCAATGCTCAGCACCAAATTTCCTTCGGCAATAACCTTTACTTTACCGAAAAAAACGACTGTCAGTGGATCACCGGCAGACATTCCGACAGCCAGCGTTTCCAGAAAACATTGAGATTTTGTTGGATTTGAACAAGCCTAGAATTTACCAGCCCTTCCGCCTCCACGATCATCGTATGCAGTCCTTCATCGTCCCTCTTCCTGTCCAAGTATGCATATCTCATCGCATTTTTTACTGTTCGCACTAAGCGCTCCCACGCACCACCCATGTGAGGAGCTCATGGCGGAAGAAAGATCCATTTTGTTGACGCATTAGTAAATGTTGCTGACAGTTCCTAGCTGATCTGCTTTTGTAGCATGCGCTCCTCTGACTGGTGTGATAAGATTAAAGTTAATACGAGTTGATGGTCGAAACCAGATTGTTGCTTAATTTAAATTTAACATTTATAATTCACAAAATTCATTTAATTCATTCAATTAATTCACTTCATTTCATTTATTAAATTCATTTAATTTACTTAACTCACTTAATTCATTTAATTCATTTATTTCATTTAATTCGTATAATTCATTTAATTTATTTAATTCATTTAATTAATTTAATTCATTTAATTCATTTGATTCTTTTCATTCATTTAATTCATTTAATTAATTTAATTCATTAAATTCATTTAATTCATTTGATTAATTTAATTCATTTAATTCTTTTAATTTATTTAATTCACTTAATTCATTTAATTCATTCAATTCATTTAATTTATTTGATGCATGTAGTTCTTTTAATTCATTTAGTTCATTTATTTCATTTAATTCATTTAGTTCATTTAATTAATTTGATGTATTTAATTCTTTTAATTCATTCAATTCAATTGATTAATTTAATTTATTGGTTTCATTTAATTCATTTAATTCAATTAATTTATTTAATTCATTTAATTTGTTCAATGGATTTAATTAATTTATTCATTTAATTTATTCAATGCATTTAATTTACTTAATTCATTTATTTCTTTTAATCATTTAATACATATAATTCATTTAATTCATTTACTTCATTCAATTCATTTAATTCATTTAAATAATTTAATTCCTTTAATTTTTTTTATTAATTTAATTCATATAATTCATTTAATTCATTCAACTAATTTAATTCGTTCAATACGTTTAATTTATTTAATCGATTTAATCAGTTAAAATTATTTAATTTATTTATTGCATTTATTTCATTTAATTTATGTTATTTTATTTGTTCATTTTATTATTTTTTCCAGTTCATACATTTTATTCAGTTTCTTAATTTTGTTAATATTATTAATTCTGTTCAGTCAATTATTTTTTCATTTCGTCCAATTTGTTAATTGACTCAATTTAGTTTATTCTACTGTTAGTTTTTTTTATTAATTTTTTTTCTTTTTTTTTCACTCCATTTTTTGCCTTTCTCATATAGAAAGGTTATGCATGCAATTACTCTGAAAATCGTCAACCTAGTCCCGGCCGCAATTTTGCTATAAATATTGGATACTATGATACCAAAATGTTTATATTAATGTTAGAAATTGACAAGACATTATTGATCATCAGCATCGTCGAACAAAACGCGTAGTTCAAATCATTACCGAAAGTATTTTAAATTTGCAGGTTACTCAATCTCAGACCGCTAGGCTCCATTTTTCTTGTATAGCCGCCGCACGCTAGCTCTATAGACTTTTCTACGGCTCATGTACGTACACGTCACATGATACAAATACTTCATCACGAGCTGGTGGAAAATAATAAACAAAGGCGGCAAAAGCAAATGGGATTGTTTTCAACCAGGAAGCTGCATTAGTGTTCGTGAGGCCAGTCGACTAGAACTCAATTGCACACAACAACGAGTACGGGATCTAATCACAAGTCGATGACCTCTTCCTGGTTCTCTGCTGAGTAGAACTTCAACAGATCTTCAACAGATTCTTCGACTCACCGTTGACTGCACGATTCCGAGTTGTTTTCCGATGTGCCGATGAGAGAGTTGAGAATTTTCCAGATGCTTGTGTAACAGCAGTACGCGACGTAGCTTTTCAGGTGACACCGCTTTTTCGAATTTTCGAAAAATTGACGGCGATAAAAACAGTGTAAACAATACACTCTAAAGTACTTCTACCCAAATTTTCTAGAGAAAATACCCAATGGGTTATTTTTCACAGCGTTTTTTTCCGAGATGTAATTTGATGTGGCTGTGGATTCAATTTACACCTCAGCTCTGGATTTATCCATCTGCGCTGTCGATTTCACAGGGGCATGCAAGTGGAGCTACCCGACTCTGAAAACAGCGACCATTTACCAATTCATCTGTTCCATAACGGTTCACCACCAGCTACCACCCGTTATCGCCGCTGGCTACACAACCGCGCAAACTGGAATGGATACTAAAACGCAATTTCCGACGCTTCACCGTACACCCCCGACCAGTTAATGAAAATTTTCGCCCGAGCAGCCGAAAATACTGTACCTCGAACTAGTGGCAAACCATCACCTCGACCAGAACATTGGTGGTACTCAGAGGTCAAAGCGGCTATCAGAGATCCGCACACGGTCCTATGGATGGCAAATGACTGGGCAATTGGAAATATAGACCTGGTGGTTCGCCACAGTTGTCCTTAGCCTGTTGTTCAGGAATTCCTATCCCTACCTCTCCGCGGTGCCAGCTGAGGTACGAGTAACCATAGGAAAGATCGGGTAACCAACTTGTTCGGATTATGGTCGTATGCTGACAGGATAGCGGGGCCGTGTAGTGACCGTCATTCAATAGCGCTACGTATTTCTCGTTCCGGTGGTATAAGCCCACCAAACGGGATAACCCCAATTCTAAGGCGTGAAGCGACGCGTGCCAAGGCATGAATGATCGGGGGGGGGGGGGAGGTGAAAAAGATGTCTGATCGTTAACGGAGCCTGTGGGGTACCTGGGCACCCCCACAGTAAGCGTCCCTTACCACTTTAATGCGGAGCTCTGGCGTGGTGGACCTATTTTCTCGTGCAACTCGTGGGAATTATTATGAGTAATGAAATTAAAAATAACAAAAATAGGAGCAAAGTAGGAGAAGAGAAAATGACTACCCTTTGCCAAAGGGGGCTTGGCGAAGTCTCTTCCGACAGGGGTTGACAGTGGAGCGACGGAGGCTTTAAACAACAGCACGGAGGGATCACTAGGTGTGGTAGGAGACCAGCACGCTTGGCGGACCACTACCCGCTATGCGGGCGGTAGTCAAGAAACTCGATAGTATTATCGAGTTCACGAGCGGAAAGCAAAATATCAGTAAGGAGCTAAAACAGAACCTGCTGGTGCTCCGCCAGGCTGTTTGAGTCGCAAGACAAGAAGCCTATATGAAGAGAGTGGCGGGAAGAAAGAAGGCCGATAGAGCTATCCAAACCGAGGCCTTCTCTTTCATCGCTGGAGCGACGATGGCACAGGAGGCGATAGATTTCGCTTTATCGGCCACAAAGCGCTTAATGGAAGGCAAGTCTGCGAAGCGGCCCAGGTGCGCAAGGCAACGTCAAACGACGTGCAACCAAAAAGGCCAAACGTCGTTTGGCAGGTGCTGATCTGGGTGGGAAGGGTACCGCAGGGCGGCGATCTCACCTTAAAAAGGTGTAAGTCGCCAACCGGGTGCAAAGCGTTGAGCAACAAGCTACCAGCCAGCCGGTGCCATCGGCAGAAGATGGCGAATGGCAGCTGATCAGTAGAAAGCGGAAGTAGAACGCACCTCGATCCGCGAAGAAGGCGAAAGACGGAGGAGAGGCCCTGTTGGTGAAAACCAACGAGGGTAGTTACGCAGAGGTCCTTAAATCGATGCGGGCGGCCAAAAGCTTCTCGAAATTATGACAGGATGTGCGAAGCGTTAGACGCACCAAGAATGGCGAAATGATCTTGGTGTTGAAACGTGGTGCACAATCCAGCGGAGTGACATATAGGAGGTTGGCCCAAGAGGTCTTGGGAAACGGCGCTCAGGTGAGGTCGTTTGGAGCAGAAGTGGGACAGCCGCTGTGCAAATAGCAGGTGCCAAGCGCTACTGGAGGCGCTTACGAAACTCGACGAAGTGCTAGTCAATGCTGGTTCCGCTAGCACATTCCGTAGGAATGGGGTCGAGTCGTGGATTGACGTAACGATTGTCATTCCGGGTTTGGTTCCAGACATGGACTGGAGGGTAGACGAGGGCTACACCCATCGTGATCATCTAGCAATACGCTTTAGGATCAACTATGGTGTGCAGCACCCGAGGGCGGGTAATCCCTGTCAGGTACGCGGGTGGAAGACCAATCACTTCGACAGCGAAGTTTTCACCGCGGCTCTGGGACTGGAGGACCGACAGTCTAAGCGGGGATGCGCTGGTAGCTGTCCTATCACGCGCGTGCGACGCCACTATGCCGAAGAAAACCCTGCCAAGAAGTGGCAGACGTCCTGTATATTGGTGGAGTGCAGAGATTGCAGCCCTACGATCAGCTTGCCTCCAAGCTAGACATAGGATGCAGCGAGCCCGCACCGAGGAGGTAAGAGTGGAGCGCCGTGAAGTGTTTCGAGCTGCGAAATCAGCCCTTAACAAGGCATTCAAGAGCAGCAAGAGAGCGTGTTTTGACAATTTGTGCGAGGGTGCCCATGCGAATCCATGGTGCGATGCCTACAGGATCGTGATGGCAAAGACTCCCGAACGGTCGCCGGATCGGTTGGCGAGGATTATCGAAGTACTCTTCCCGTCTCGAGCCACAAGTCCCTGCCCCTGGGATGCCATCGCGCTCTCGTTACACCGGCTTAGTCTGCCTGTACCGGATCTTGGAAAGCGACTTTCAGAACCGTGTACTACTATACGAGACCGATGCCGGTCAGAGAAGTGTTCCTATTACCGCATGAGTCCCGCAAGGTTCGATCCTGGGGCCGGTATTATGGAACCTTATGTATGACGGGCTTCGCCGATGGTGTAACCCTGTCGGTCTACGGGGAGTAAATCTCCGAGGGAGAACTGACGGCGGCACACGCGATTAGCACGGTGGCGGAATGGATGAGCGCGAGAGGCCTAGAACTCGCCCAACATAAGACGGAGGTGGTTATTGTTAATAACCGTAAGTCGGTACAACAAGCAGTTATCCAAGCGGGAGAAGTCACAACAACTTCAAAGCGGAGTCTGAAGATTCTTGGGGCCATCATAGACGACAAGCTGATCTTCGGCAGCCATGTCGACTATGCGTGCAAGAAGGCTTCGACGGATGTTGCGGCATTATCGAGGATGTTGTCCAATAGCTCTAAGATGTGAGCCAGTAGACGTAGGTTACTGGCAGGTATCGCCGTATCTATCCTTAGGTACGGTGGACCGTCCAGGGCGAGAGCACTGGAAGTAACCAGTTACCTTCGCAAACTGGAGAGCACCTACCGCTTGATGTGTCTCAGAGTGATATCTGCCTACCGCACGGTATCACAGGATGCATCCTGCGTGAAAGCGAGCATGAGGAAAGTCGGGCTGGTCATCCGGGAGGACGAAGAGTGTTTTGAACTGCGTGGCAATAGGAGAGTCCGCGAGGGCACCATGGTAACCTCGGTCGCCAGATGGCAGCGCGAATGGGATAAATCCTCGAGAGGTAGGTGAACCCACCTGCTGATACCTAACATATCCTGCTGGGTGGGTAGACACCATGGTGAAGTTCACTTCTATCTGACACCATTCCTATCAGGCCATGGCTATTTCCGACAGTACCTTCACAGGTTTGGGCACGCGGAGGCCCCAGTCTGCCCAGACTGACCAGCTGTTGAACAAACAGCGGAACACATACTATTCGTATGTCCCCGTTTCGACGTCTAAAGAGGAGTTATGCTAGACGTCTGCGGCTGGGACACAACCCCTGATACCGTTATACAGAGGATGTGCCAAGCGGTGGAGAAGTGGAACGCAGTCTCGATTGCAACCACTCAGATTGCCTGCAGGTTGCAGAGAATATGGCGCGCCGAGCAGCAAACGACAAGCATGACTAATTTGGGATTGGTTAGCTAGAGCGGAATAGGTTAAGCACGAAGAAATGAATGAATGGTCTGCTCATGCTGAAGCAAGAGTGGCAACCGCGATAGCCACGCCGATGCATGAAGGTAGAGCGAGTGAATAGGCGGATGTTTCGACGGATGTATGGTCTGCCCATGCCGAGATGCGTAGCGTAGATTGCTAGTACCTATCGCTATTGATACCTCGTGGCATGGCAGAGGAATGTAGTGTGAGCGTGAGTGCGAACATCATGCAAGAGTGAGTCAGTACGTTAAGTACTGCCATCCCCCCAGATGCCGGAAGGTAGTTCTTGGGGAAAGATGGCGGAGCCCAATGGAGTTTAGTTGGTATGGCTCCCTGGTCGAGCCCGACACGCAAGTACACTGCCGTATGGTAGCTTGGCAACTACTGAGAACGTGTACTGGGAAAGTGCGTAATTGCATTCTCCATTGTAAAAAAAAACACGGTCCTAAGATCCCTGAAAATGATACCCCTAGAACACCCACTGAGAGAGGAGATAGCAATAAACTTTCGTATCACCAGAAACGCGGTTAGAAAGTTCTCCACTTACTGCGACACGCTCCGACGGTTGAGAAAAGAGTTTTCATGGAATGTTTCAATCGTATCGGCCAACCTATTTCATCATTTTGGAAAATGACCTTGATAATCCCTATTCCCAACGGAGACTGAGGATCTCGTACTCCGAACGAGTTCCACCCCATAAGTTCACATTCGTGCTTCTTAAATGTTATGGAACGGATGGTCAATATGGCCTTATGACCTTTTTGGAGAAAAGCCACCATCTGGACCAACGCCTGTTTGCCTTCTGCAAAGGAGCAGGGACCAGATCCTATCTGGCCGCTTTTGAGGAGATACTTCGTCATTCCATAACCAACGACCACTACGCATAAACCACTATTTATGACATCGCCAAAGCATACAAGCATGAAAGGAAGTTCTCCGACAGCTGGCCAGCTGGATAGTAACCGGAAACTTGGGTAGCATCGTAGAGGACAATCCGGATTTCTCAGTAACGGGGTCCCCCATGTGCTTGCTGTAATTCTTGGTCAGCAAAAGCTCGCTGTTTGTCGTCCTCTCAGAGGGTGTCCACATTTTTGTTTAGGCCGATGATATCATTCTTGTAGTGATAGAGAAGTAAACAAACCGTCAACAAACAACGAGAATAAAGTTGCAGACTGCGGTGAACGCTGTCGGTCAGTATGCAGAAACAGTGGGGTTTAATCTGGCAACTTCCAAGTGCTCCATCGCCATGACTGCTTCAAATCAACTGATGACGACGCTGAGAATTTATACCCGTACACACCTGATTTGCTACGTTTTGCGATGCATAGGTGGATTCGTCAGCCAGTTATAAGGAGTGCTGCGAGATTTGATTGGTTCGCATTTGGTGAAGACTTTTCAATAAAATCCTGATTGCTTAAGCAGTGGTAACGGGAAACAGATCGATGAATGAACACGTTTAATAGCGATAATGAAAACCCATGAAAAAATCCGCTCTACGAATATTTCGAGTATAAGAACTATCATCAGCCTACAGTTTCAGATGTCCTCACAAGGAGATCGTCAGAGCCGCACTCTTCCTGGGTCAAGATAGCATAACGATTTGTCGTGGTGAGTGGCGTAGATCTCTTTTTATTTCTGCAAAATAGTGCTTATAGTATATTTTAAGAAAGCGCTTCAGATTCTCCAGGCGCAGTTTGTACGCATGTAACAGATCGTGTGGATCCTTTCCACAATATGCACATTTTTCAGCATTTGCAATGCAAGAGTCATTCTAATTTTTTCTGCCAACTTTACACATCGGGAGCTTATTATTAGAATTGTTTACTAGTATATGTTTAGTGCAATGCAAGACGCGTGGTATACATAGTGGAACAAGCAGAGACGAACCTTGTCGAAGGTCACCCGATACAAGTTTGAAGGGACATTCAATGTTGTTCCATCATATGCGATTGTCATTTAAAATCTATACTAACGGGGGTCCTTTAAACAGCGAAATCGAATGGGTGAACACACCATCGATCTCAACTTTGTGAGCGGGTGTGTAGACGTGGTAGCCCTTCGTAAGATCATTTGCTTACTTAAGACAGGGCGAACTTTTAAAGTATATATTTGTCACGGCTGAATACTTCTGCGTCGGGTCTCTCCATAATATTTGGAATACTTGGCGGTTTATCTTCGATCTGAAAGAAGATCAGATATGGTTTGACCGAGTTCAATGTGTATGATTTTAAACGGGAAGTCGATATCTTTGATGACGCATGTTGTTCGGCAATATTTCGAGTTATTGACAAACTCAAAGGTACCAGAGACTTGTCAAATCATCCATAAAAAGCGTATCGTCCAACAATTCGCATCTGAGGGTCTCTGAACTGACTTTGTATAGGACGCACCCGGCTCACGCATTTTCTCCTCATATATCGAAACCCATTATCAGTTTGCTACAATTACGACGAAATCCTCATAGTTGAGTAAATACTTTCTGAATGTGATGGATTTGCGCATTACAGGAAGACTCTGGCGTCGGCGGAATTATAACCAAAATTTTGTAAATTTGATTCAAACAAGGAAGAAACTATTCCACACGGCATGAATGCCACGTATGCTATAAAATTTAAAAATCTGTTTATTTTGTATTTACACTAAGTAAATATGAAAAAAAGACTCACGGCTCATTCAAGTTAACGCACGGAGCCGTGCGAAATAACCATTTATAAAATAAATCAACTCCGATAACCCAACAAATGCTTCAAATCAAAATCAACTGATATACGCTTTGACTAGCCGCCTCCGAAACATTCCCAGCGTGTTTTTCATAGCTCGCCGTCAGAGACCACTATTGAAACTATTATTTCTACCGACCAGGACCCGTCAGCGGGTTCATTTTTCACAACCAGATTTCCCGCCAACGAAACGCCAGATGGTAGGCAGGCTCAAGTGCAGTCAGTGTAAACATATGCACCTGGTTGTTTCTTCACTCGCTGCCAAGTGGCCCAGCAGATAGTAGCAACCGTGGACAATTTGACGTCTCTGGTGAGTTTATGACAGGCGATACCTCTAGGTAAACAGCACATTCCACAGGCATCACTCGAAATGCCCCGTTTTTGGTCCAACATGTACGTGACCAAGTGGACATTCCATTGCATTATTATTGCAGTTTGACTATTGCGGTTGCCGTCAGTTATGTTGCTAAATCAAAATGCAATGAAAATCCTTTCTTATTGGTTAGTTGTCTTTTTTTTGTTTATTTCTTTTTTGGCATGTCTGAAGTTCTGAATGGAAGGAATGTCCCCGGTAGGGTAGAAGATAGGGATTGGAACCTCGAATAATAATTTGGTATATTTCACAATTCGACGCGTTCCGCATTCATTTCATGCCATGAATTAATGCAGTTTAAAGTTCAAACTTACAATCTGTGGAGAAAATAACGGTATCTTATTTAACCATAAAAAGTGCGCAATACCCGTGACCCGCTTACATGCTCAAATTCGTACTGCTCTGACTCTAGAAGCTGGTTGAGTGACCCTATCCCAGCCAACTGTCCGAACGGATTCAATCAAAGTATTTCGCTCCATACAGCGCCCCCTCCACACGGATTGTGGTCAAGATATGGTGTCAGCCAGCGAATAAATCGCAATAAATGCAGCGGGGGTGGATGAATGCAATTTACTCGGCGCATTCGGTAAGCGCAGCGCGCATATTCTCAATCTCGTTTTAGTGCGCCAAACGCGATAGCAACACACGTGCCTCCCGTGTGTGGTACTAGACCAAGCGAACCAAGCAGGCCATTCCGAAGTCGAACAAATTATTGTCCATGCGGTGGTGGTGTAGGGACAGCAAAATCGTATTACAACGGCTGAAAATGCTCGTTTGGTGAATTTTGCATATTCATACATAATTTGTAACTGCCGATTGGAGGAGCAACCTTTTCAAGCCGACTGGCCGACTGTGGGGGAACTTGCCGTCAGCTAGTACCGGGCAAGTGTTTGATGGTGCCCTCGGGGGCGCCTCACGACGATAAATCTCGTCTGGGCTTGGATATCAATAAATGTGTTAATTTGTTATGAATGAAAGGCTGAAGTAACGAGATAGGCGGAATGTTAGTGATCACAGGCAGAACGAATGGCCAAATGGTAAGCAGGCAGTTTGAGATATGAGCATGATGGAGCCAATGTTTGTGCGATAGTTTTTCGTACGTACTCTTGCTGGGATTAGTGCCGCTTAATTGAGCTAGACAAAACGCAGGTGTTGGAGGGATTTATGTGTGGGAAAAGCGTAGGAAGAATGCAAGCAATGCCAGCACATTCTACAGGGTTTTAATCGGACAGTGGGAATTCAGAGAATGTTCTTATTATTTTTTCAGACAGGCTTTTAAATATACGATCGGCAACACGATTTGTGCAAGTAATCAGAAAATCGAAAATTGAAAATTTTCAATCAAACATTGAAAAGTCGAAAAGTCAAAAAGTCGGAAACTCGTGACTCGTGACGGTTGACTCGTAACTCGAAGTTATGAAAACGAAATTAGAAACTAAAAACTCGAAATTCGAAGCTCGAAACGCGAAACTTAAAGCTCGACACTCGAAATACGAAACACGACATTCGAAAGTCGAGAATAGAGCTTGAGTTTGAGCTTTTGCGACCACCCCTAGCTGTCACTCCGTTATCGATCGGGACTAGCTGAAGTTGCACAGGGAATCAGTAGATAATTATGCTTGGGAGTAGCGAAACATCTTTCAATGTGCAACTCTTGGTAATCCTAAAGTGTTTTTGATCAATACCGGCGCCGGCCATTTCCGAACGTAGATCGCGGAAGGAAAGGGAAGGAATGGTTAGTCCGATACTTGCTTTTGCTAGAGACCGTATATACTACTGCGCACTCCACAAGTATCACGGGAGGAGGATATTTTTGTTAGTAGCAATATTGAAGTTGGATCTACTTCTTCTTTACCGATGCCAGAGAGGCGATTCCACTACCTGGACTAGATATCGATCCACCAATTTCAAGGACCGGGGACCAACGGCTTTACTTCCCTTCCGAAGGAAGACGTGACCACATATTTTTTCACCTTAGAAAAATCTCAACGACCTCTGCTGGAATTGAACCCAGGACAAGTGGAATGAGTGGCGGTCACGCAACCACCGGCACCGTCAACGTTCGAAGGTCGAAAATAGAAACTTGAAACTCGAAATTCGAAACTCGAAACTCGAAATTCGAAACCCGAAATTCGAAACTCGAAATTCGAAACTCGAAACAAGAAACTCAACACTCGAAATGCAAAACTGCAAACTCGAAAATCGAAGTTCGAAACGTGAAACTCGCAACTCGAAACTCCAAACTTGCACCTCTGAAAACTTGAAACATAAAAATTGAAAATCAAAAATCAGAGAACAAAAATCAGAATTAAAGCATCAAAATTCAAGATTAAAAATGTATAATCCAAAATCGAAAAGCAAAAATCAAAAATTAAAAAAACAAAATCAGAATTAAAAAAAAAAATGAAGAATCAAAAATAAATAATCAAAAATCAAAAATCAAAAATCAAAAATCGAAACTCGAAACTCGAAAATCGAAAATCGAAAATCGAAAATCGAAAATCGAAAATCGAAAATCGAAAATCGAAAATCGAAAATCGAAAATCGAAAATCGAAAATCGAAAATCGAAAATCGAAAATCGAAAATCGAAAATCGAAAATCGAAAATCGAAAATCGAAAATCGAAAATCGAAAATCGAAAATCGAAAATCGAAAATCGAAAATCGAAAATCGAAAATCGAAAATCGAAAATCGAAAATCGAAAATCGAAAATCGAAAATCGAAAATCGAAAATCGAAAATCGAAAATCGAAAATCGAAAATCGAAAATCGAAAATCGAAAATCGAAAATCGAAAATCGAAAATCGAAAATCGAAAATCGAAAATCGAAAATCGAAAATCGAAAATCGAAAATCGAAAATCGAAAATCGAAAATCGAAAATCGAAAATCGAAAATCGAAAATCGAAAATCGAAAATCGAAAATCGAAAATCGAAAATCGAAAATCGAAAATCGAAAATCGAAAATCGAAAATCGAAAATCGAAAATCGAAAATCGAAAATCGAAAATCGAAAATCGAAAATCGAAAATCGAAAATCGAAAATCGAAAATCGAAAATCGAAAATCGAAAATCGAAAATCGAAAATCGAAAATCGAAAATCGAAAATCGAAAATCGAAAATCGAAAATCGAAAATCGAATCGAAAATCGAAAATCGAAAATCGAAAATCGAAAATCGAAAATCGAAAATCGAAAATCGAAAATCGAAAATCGAAAATCGAAAATCGAAAATCGAAAATCGAAAATCGAAAATCGAAAATCGAAAATCGAAAATCGAAAATCGAAAATCGAAAATCGAAAATCGAAAATCGAAAATCGAAAATCGAAAATCGAAAATCGAAAATCGAAAATCGAAAATCGAAAATCGAAAATCGAAAATCGAAAATCGAAAATCGAAAATCGAAAATCGAAAATCGAAAATCGAAAATCGAAAATCGAAAATCGAAAATCGAAAATCGAAAATCGAAAATCGAAAATCGAAAATCGAAAATCGAAAATCGAAAATCGAAAATCGAAAATCGAAAATCGAAAATCGAAAATCGAAAATCGAAAATCGAAAATCGAAAATCGAAAATCGAAAATCGAAAATCGAAAATCGAAAATCGAAAATCGAAAATCGAAAATCGAAAATCGAAAATCGAAAATCGAAAATCGAAAATCGAAAATCGAAAATCGAAAATCGAAAATCGAAAATCGAAAATCGAAAATCGAAAATCGAAAATCGAAAATCGAAAATCGAAAATCGAAAATCGAAAATCGAAAATCGAAAATCGAAAATCGAAAATCGAAAATCGAAAATCGAAAATCGAAAATCGAAAATCGAAAATCGAAAATCGAAAATCGAAAATCGAAAATCGAAAATCGAAAATCGAAAATCGAAAATCGAAAATCGAAAATCGAAAATCGAAAATCGAAAATCGAAAATCGAAAATCGAAAATCGAAAATCGAAAATCGAAAATCGAAAATCGAAAATCGAAAATCGAAAATCGAAAATCGAAAATCGAAAATCGAAAATCGAAAATCGAAAATCGAAAATCGAAAATCGAAAATCGAAAATCGAAAATCGAAAATCGAAAATCGAAAATCGAAAATCGAAAATCGAAAATCGAAAATCGAAAATCGAAAATCGAAAATCGAAAATCGAAAATCGAAAATCGAAAATCGAAAATCGAAAATCGAAAATCGAAAATCGAAAATCGAAAATCGAAAATCGAAAATCGAAAATCGAAAATCGAAAATCGAAAATCGAAAATCGAAAATCGAAAATCGAAAATCGAAAATCGAAAATCGAAAATCGAAAATCGAAAATCGAAAATCGAAAATCGAAAATCGAAAATCGAAAATCGAAAATCGAAAATCGAAAATCGAAAATCGAAAATCGAAAATCGAAAATCGAAAATCGAAAATCGAAAATCGAAAATCGAAAATCGAAAATCGAAAATCGAAAATCGAAAATCGAAAATCGAAAATCGAAAATCGAAAATCGAAAATCGAAAATCGAAAATCGAAAATCGAAAATCGAAAATCGAAAATCGAAAATCGAAAATCGAAAATCGAAAATCGAAAATCGAAAATCGAAAATCGAAAATCGAAAATCGAAAATCGAAAATCGAAAATCGAAAATCGAAAATCGAAAATCGAAAATCGAAAATCGAAAATCGAAAATCGAAAATCGAAAATCGAAAATCGAAAATCGAAAATCGAAAATCGAAAATCGAAAATCGAAAATCGAAAATCGAAAATCGAAAATCGAAAATCGAAAATCGAAAATCGAAAATCGAAAATCGAAAATCGAAAATCGAAAATCGAAAATCGAAAATCGAAAATCGAAAATCGAAAATCGAAAATCGAAAATCGAAAATCGAAAATCGAAAATCGAAAATCGAAAATCGAAAATCGAAAATCGAAAATCGAAAATCGAAAATCGAAAATCGAAAATCGAAAATCGAAAATCGAAAATCGAAAATCGAAAATCGAAAATCGAAAATCGAAAATCGAAAATCGAAAATCGAAAATCGAAAATCGAAAATCGAAAATCGAAAATCGAAAATCGAAAATCGAAAATCGAAAATCGAAAATCGAAAATCGAAAATCGAAAATCGAAAATCGAAAATCGAAAATCGAAAATCGAAAATCGAAAATCGAAAATCGAAAATCGAAAATCGAAAATCGAAAATCGAAAATCGAAAATCGAAAATCGAAAATCGAAAATCGAAAATCGAAAATCGAAAATCGAAAATCGAAAATCGAAAATCGAAAATCGAAAATCGAAAATCGAAAATCGAAAATCGAAAATCGAAAATCGAAAATCGAAAATCGAAAATCGAAAATCGAAAATCGAAAATCGAAAATCGAAAATCGAAAATCGAAAATCGAAAATCGAAAATCGAAAATCGAAAATCGAAAATCGAAAATCGAAAATCGAAAATCGAAAATCGAAAATCGAAAATCGAAAATCGAAAATCGAAAATCGAAAATCGAAAATCGAAAATCGAAAATCGAAAATCGAAAATCGAAAATCGAAAATCGAAAATCGAAAATCGAAAATCGAAAATCGAAAATCGAAAATCGAAAATCGAAAATCGAAAATCGAAAATCGAAAATCGAAAATCGAAAATCGAAAATCGAAAATCGAAAATCGAAAATCGAAAATCGAAAATCGAAAATCGAAAATCGAAAATCGAAAATCGAAAATCGAAAATCGAAAATCGAAAATCGAAAATCGAAAATCGAAAATCGAAAATCGAAAATCGAAAATCGAAAATCGAAAATCGAAAATCGAAAATCGAAAATCGAAAATCGAAAATCGAAAATCGAAAATCGAAAATCGAAAATCGAAAATCGAAAATCGAAAATCGAAAATCGAAAATCGAAAATCGAAAATCGAAAATCGAAAATCGAAAATCGAAAATCGAAAATCGAAAATCGAAAATCGAAAATCGAAAATCGAAAATCGAAAATCGAAAATCGAAAATCGAAAATCGAAAATCGAAAATCGAAAATCGAAAATCGAAAATCGAAAATCGAAAATCGAAAATCGAAAATCGAAAATCGAAAATCGAAAATCGAAAATCGAAAATCGAAAATCGAAAATCGAAAATCGAAAATCGAAAATCGAAAATCGAAAATCGAAAATCGAAAATCGAAAATCGAAAATCGAAAATCGAAAATCGAAAATCGAAAATCGAAAATCGAAAATCGAAAATCGAAAATCGAAAATCGAAAATCGAAAATCGAAAATCGAAAATCGAAAATCGAAAATCGAAAATCGAAAATCGAAAATCGAAAATCGAAAATCGAAAATCGAAAATCGAAAATCGAAAATCGAAAATCGAAAATCGAAAATCGAAAATCGAAAATCGAAAATCGAAAATCGAAAATCGAAAATCGAAAATCGAAAATCGAAAATCGAAAATCGAAAATCGAAAATCGAAAATCGAAAATCGAAAATCAAAAATCACAAAACGGAAATCAAAAATCACAAAATGAAAATCACAAATCTTAAATCAAAAATCACAAAAATCACAGAAATCACAAAAATTACAAAAATCACAAAAATCACAAAAATCACAAAAATCACAAAACTCACAAAAATCACAAAAATCACAAAAATCACAAAAATCACAAAAATCACAAAAATCACAAAAATCACAAAAATCACAAAAATCACAAAAATCACAAAGATCACAAAAATCACAAAAATCACAAAAATCACAAAAATCACAAAAATCACAAAATCACAAAACCACAAAACCACAAAATCACAAAATCACAAAATCACAAAATCACAAAACAACAAAATCACAAAATTACAAAATCACAAAATCACAAAAATCACAAAAATCACAAAAATCACAAAAATCACAAAAATCACAAAAATCACAAAAATCACAAAAATCACAAAAATCACAAAAATCACAAAAATCACAAAAATCACAAAGATCACAAAAATCACAAAAATTACAAAAATCACAAAAATTACAAAAATCACAAAAATCACAAAAATTACAAAAATCACAAAAATCATAAAAATCACAAAAATCACAAAAATCACAAAAATTACAAAAATCACAAAAATCACAAAAATCACAAAAATCACAAAAATCACAAAAATCACAAAAATCACAAAAATCACAAAAATTACAAAAATCACAAAAATCACAAAAATCACAAAAATCACAAAAATCACAAAAATCACAAAAATCACAAAAATCACAAAAAACACAAAAAACACAAAAAACACAAAAATCACAAAAATCACAAAAATCACAAAAATCACAAAAATCACAAAAATCACAAAAATCACAAAAATCACAAAAATCACAAAAATCACAAAAATCACAAAAATCACAAAAATCACAAAAATCACAAAAATCACAAAAATCACAAAAATCACAAAAATCACAAAAATCACAAAAATCACAAAAATCACAAAAATCACAAAAATCACAAAAATCACAAAAATCACAAAAATCACAAAAATCACAAAAATCACAAAAATCACAAAAATCACAAAAATCACAAAAATCACAAAAATCACAAAAATCACAAAAATCACAAAAATCACAAAAATCACAAAAATCACAAAAATCACAAAAATCACAAAAATCACAAAAATCACAAAAATCACAAAAATCACAAAAATCACAAAAATCACAAAAATCACAAAAATCACAAAAATCACAAAAATCACAAAGATCACAAAAATCACAAAAATCACAAAAATCACAAAAATCACAAAAATCACAAAAATCACAAAAATCACAAAAATCACAAAAATCACAAAAATCACAAGAATCACAAAAATCACAAAAATCACAAAAATCACAGAATCACAGAATCACAGAATCACAGAATCACAGAATCACAAAATCACAAAATCACAAAATCACGAAATCACCAAATCACAAAATCACAAAACACAAAATCACAAAATTACAAAATTACAAAATTACAAAATCACAAAATCACAAAATCACAAAAATCACAAAAATCACAAAAATCACAAAAATCACAAAAATCACAAAAATCACAAAAATCACAAAAATCACAAAAATCACAAAAATCACAAAAATCACAAAAATCACAAAAATCACAAAAATCACAAAAATCACAAAAATCACAAAAATCACAAAAATCACAAAAATCACAAAAATCACAAAAATCACAAAAATCACAAAAATCACAAAAATCACAAAAATCACAAAAATCACAAAAATCACAAAAATCACAAAAATCACAAAAATCACAAAAATCACAAAAATCACAAAAATTACAAAAATCACAAAAATCACAAAAATCACAAAAATCACAAAAATCACAAAAATCACAAAAATCACAAAAATCACAAAAATCACAAAAATCACAAAAATCACAAAAATCATAAAAATCACAGAAATCACAAAAATCACAAAAATCACAAAAATCACAAAAATCACAAAAATCACAAAAATCACAAAAATCACAAAAATCACAAAAATCATAAAAATCACAAAAATCACAAAAAATCACAAAAATTACAAAAATTACAAAAATCACAAAAATTACAAAAATTACAAAAAGTACAAGAAGTACAAAAAGTACAAAAATTACAAAAATCACAAATCACAAAATCACAAAATCACAAAATCACAAAATCACAAAATCACAAAATCACAAACTCACAAAATCACAAAATCGCAAAATCACAAAATCACAAAATCACAAAATCACAAAATCTCAAAATCACAAAATCACAAAATCACAAAATCACAAAATCACAAAATCACAAAATCACAAAATCACAAAATCACAAAATCACAAAATCACAAAATCACAAAATCACAAAATCACAAAATCACAAAATCACAAAATCACAAAATCACAAAATCACAAAATCACAAAATCACAAAATCACAAAATCACAAAATCACAAAATCACAAAATCACAAAACCACAAAATCACAAAATCCCAAAATCACAAAATCACAAATCACAAGTCATAAATCACATCAAACAAACAACAAGCAACAAACAACAAACAACAAACAACAAACAACAAACAACAAACAACAAACAACAAACAACAAACAACAAACAACAAACAACAAACAACAAAAAACAAACAACAAACAACAAACAACAAATAACAAACAACAAACAACAAACAACAAACAACAAACAACAAACAACAAACAACAAACAACAAACAACAAACAACAAACAACAAACAACAAACAACAAACAACAAACAACAAACAACAAACAACAAACAACAAACAACAAACAACAAACAACAAACAACAAACAACAAACAACAAACAACAAACAACAAACAACAAACAACAAACAACAAACAACAAACAACAAACAACAAACAACAAACAACAAACAACAAACAACAAACAACAAACAACAAACAACAAACAACAAACAACAAACAACAAACAACAAACAACAAACAACAAACAACAAACAACAAACAACAAACAACAAACAACAAACAACAAACAACAAACAACAAACAACAAACAACAAACAACAAACAACAAACAACAAACAACAAACAACAAACAAAAACAACAAACAACAAACAACAAACAACAAACAACAAACAACAAACAACAAACAACAAACAACAAACAACAAACAACAAACAACAAACAACAAACAACAAACAACAAACAACAAACAACAAACAACAAACAACAAACAACAAACAACAAACAACAAACAACAAACAACAAACAACAAACAACAAACAACAAACAACAAACAACAAACAACAAACAACAAACAACAAACAACAAACAACAAACAACAAACAACAAACAACAAACAACAAACAACAAACAACAAACAACAAACAACAAACAACAAACAACAAACAACAAACAACAAACAACAAACAACAAACAACAAACAACAAACAACAAACAACAAACAACAAACAACAAACAACAAACAACAAACAACAAACAACAAACAACAAACAACAAACAACAAACAACAAACAACAAACAACAAACAACAAACAACAAACAACAAACAACAAACAACAAACAACAAACAACAAACAACAAACAACAAACAACAAACAACAAACAACAAACAACAAACAACAAACAACAAACAACAAACAACAAACAACAAACAACAAACATCAAACAACAAACAACAAACAACAAACAACAAACAACAAACAACAAACAACAAACAACAAACAACAAACAACAAACAACAAACAACAAACAACAAACAACAAACAACAAACAACAAACAACAAACAACAAACAACAAACAACAAACAACAAACAACAAACAACAAACAACAAACAACAAGCAACAAGCAACAAGCAACAAACAACAAACAACAAACAACGACTGAAAATTGAAAATCATCGGTCGAAAAATTCAAGATATTTTGATGGATCGAAACACAACATATTGAAAGAATTGGAAAAGGAAACTCAAAAAATGGACATATTAAATAAAGAAAAAATTGAAGAATTAAGAACAATCAAATATCAAAAAATTTGCAAATTTCGAAAGAATTGAAAAATTTCGAAAGGATTGAATAAATCGAAAAAAAAATAAAAAACCTGACTAAGCAACAAAATCGAAATAGATCAAAAAGATTTAAAAATTGTGAAATCTAAAAAAGGCTAATACAATGTAAGAATAACAAAATCGAACATATCAAAAACATCAAAAAACTCTAAAAATCGAAAGTATTGAAAAATTTTATATAACCTTATATAACCTGACAAAATCGATAAAATCAAAAAAGAAATTAATCGAAAAATTTGAAAAATATTCTTAAAAATCAACATTTTGAGAAAAATTCAGAAAATCAAGGAAGATTCTAAAAATAGAAAGCAATCAAAACATTCAAATACTTACTAATCAAAATAAATTAAAAAATCCAAGACTTTAAAAAAACACTATTTTTGAAAAATTCAAGAACCTTGCAAAAAATCTTAAAAATTGGAAAACGTCTAAATAATGGAAAAAATCGTAGAGCTGAAAAAAATACAAAAAGTTTAAAATTTGAAAAAGAATAATTTAAAAAAATCGAATAAATTAAAAAAATTAGAAACAAATTAATAAAAAAGGAAACACAAAAGATTAAAAAATCAAGGAGATAAACGAAATCAAAAGAATAAAAAAAAATCTTAAAATACAAAAAGATGTTGAAAACATTATAAATGAAAAAAAAACAATCTGATGAAATATAACAAAAATAAAAGCAAAATTCAAAACATTTAAAGAATCGAAAATATTTGAAAAATTTGAGAAGTTGAAAAATAATCAAAAATGTCGAAATAATCAAACAAGTTCGAAAAAAAATCAAAAGAAGCAAAAATTCCGAAAAATTATCGAAAATATCAAAGAAAACAACAACATCGAATGAAAAATAAAAATAGTTGAAAAATCGTATTTGCAAAAACATTTCAGTAATTGAAAGAATGAATTAATTGAAAACAAAACAAAATGAAAAATTAAAACAGTCAAAGAGTAGTAAAATTTTGGAAAATGAAAAATATCAAAAGAATAAACATTTTTTTTTTTAAATTAATCAAATCGAAAAAATCGAATGCACAACAAAATAAAATGAAGAAATCAAAATAAATTTAAAAAAAATTAAAAATCGTTGAAATTAATAAGAAAAAAATTTTCATTAGGAGATGCGAGAAAAATTAAAATTTTTGAATACTTAAAAAACCAAAAAAAAAAGAAATAAGTAATCGAAAAAATTGAAAAAAAAAATCAACTAAAATAGAATAATTTGAAAAGGCCAATAAACAGATAACCTCGAAATAAAAAAAATTGATCGAAAACTAATCGAACTTATCAAAAACAGTTGACAAACCACAAAGTCGAGATAGTCAAAGAAATCAAAAATCATTCTAATCGTGATCGTAAAAATCTCAAATTCGTTAAACGTTAAATCTATAAATCAGATAAATCAAAGCATCAAAAATTCTATAGTTCGAAACTCCAAAAATTGATACTCGAACGATCTAGTAAGCCAATAATTTAAAAATTCAAGGATTCAACAATTTTAAAATATGATTATCAGAAGATCTTAAGATCCACAAATGCAAAAATTAAGGTATTTGAAAGTTTTAAAACACAAAATTCTAATGTATTCATAGTTCTCAGATCCAAAAATCCGAAAAATTCAAGCTGAAAAATCCTAATATTCTTGAATCACAAAATCCTAAAACCTTCAAATCTCGAATTTACCAAATTTGAAGATTATTGTGGTATTCTTGTAAATTACGATAATCCGAAGTTATATTTTGAATTTTCAGATTCCCAGTCGCAATGAAATTACATAAATTTTTTTACAAAGCAGTAACAGATGCCTAAAAAAGAACACCTTCAATTGAAACATCAAAAGAAAAAAGAAGAAAAAAGACAAAAATCTAGAAAAAAGTCAAAAATCTAAAAAGGCCTATTATTGTGTTAACTGGCAGAATCCTTCACGGTATGCTTTGTGCTTTCCGTATGTTGGACACAACTCCATCATAATCATCGGATACACACATGGTCGCTGATCGAACAAGATTAAACCTCGAGAGCAACTGGTAATTAAATCAACAGGAAAACACGACATGACAGATTCAATCTGTCCAATCAAAACAAACGTAGCAATCTCAGCAGTCGGTTGATGAGGTTAACCTGTTCCACCGAAGGGGGTGATTAGAGTGGTGGACAACTTGAACCCACCAGTCTCTGGTGAACGTCATCTCGCTGTCATTAGTTTTATTTTCGTTCTGATCCAAACCGAGCCATCGGATGAAGCCATTCACGCCAGGTTGTGCAGAAATCATCAATCAACGTTCGCATTTAGCACGACCTGTAATTCAGGGGCCCTAAGCGGTGGAAATATCAGTAATTATTTTATCATAAGCATAGATCTAAGACTAATAATAAAAATGGGTAATTAAAAACTCGTAAAAACGATGAGGTTATGATGCTAGGTGAAAAGTTGGCAAATAAATGAAGCGAACAAAAAACAAATCGAATCCAAAAACTTGGAACGCATTAAGCTTTAAACACCGTTCCCAAAGCAACCGGTCGAGCCTGTCAAACTAAAGCTCTCCATATCGATTGGCAACCAATTGAGATGCACGTGGGTAAATGCAACGCTTGCTGAACCACTCAAAAGACAATAACCATAACAAACCTACCTCCACATGTGCGCATTCCACAGATCGAACGAACGGTGCCACCGCGCCGAGATCTGACCGACTAGTAACTATAAATATAACACAAAACCGGCATCATTAATCTTTCGTGTGCAATATTTCCTCTCTCACCCCATGGCTGGCACCGGATCAGCTGTTTGTGCACACGACAACTCACCTTGCCCGGCTGTCGGTCTGTCCTGTTGAAGTGTATGGTAGATTGAATGCAGCCGCGAGCGTTGAGGATTGTCCGAAAATAAGCGCTCTCCCACGCAGCCACACTGACTCTGACCATCCATCCATCCATCCATCGATCGATCCATCCGCCAACGCTCGCTTGCCTGCACTGCACTCATTGACTGCTTTGACCTTCAAGAAGACGGCTGCGCTGCATTCGTAATTGCAACTTAACGTCGTTCCTTTCCGGGCTTGAGCTTGCGGGGTGCAGCTCAGCGTCAGGAGGCGCGAAAAAAAAATGAATGGTGTTTGGGTTTGAGTCGGATTAATTATTTAGAAAAAATAATAAAATTGTTTCAGAATGTTCAATGTGGGTGTTTATTTCTGCAATGGGACGGACGTCTTCAAAACGGACCTTCATTATTGAATGTGGGCTTAGACACAAAAAATGATTAAAAAATACAAACTTAGGTAAAAAATTAACGACATCTACCTAACTTGTGCTTGTTAATTTGAGACAAAATTCATTTTGTAGTTCTCAAGACGGCTTAAGTTTTTAAGAAATGAAAGAGAACAAGTACCTTACCCAATCTGACCTATGCTAAATTTCTTTCGCGTGAAGCGCACAAAACCGATAAATAAATTAACGGGGCGTAATTTCCATAACTAATTTAGCAATTATTCGCTATTTAGTAAATTATTTCCAAATTCAGGAAACGCCATTCTAACACAATTATTTTGTAAAGAAACGGGAATAATTTGTTCGGGACACGAAAGTAATCAGCATCGTCCTGTTCTATTGTCGTAAGTTTATTTGAGAGCGATGTACTTTTAGAAAATCGTCAAAACTTGTTTAAGCACTCAAACAGTATTATTCGGTAAAAGATGGCTTCTTTAATTATTGCGACACTTTTTTCAAATTTGTATTGGGTTGTCTACCTCGAAGGCCTTTAACTGAGACCTGGCGTTGCAATATCCGGCACATGCCCAGACAACGTGCTCGATGTCGTGATAGCCATCGGCACAAGCCCAATACGTCTCAAATGCGCATTGGATATTAGCTGAGACATTATACGAATGAAATCCTGGCTCACTTTTATCCCCCTGGAAAATTGATTGAAGCAGATTGATCATTCATATATGCCACGTTCTAATGCGCCCATCTTTTCTAAGGCCTTTTCACTACCCGGTATAGAGCAATGAGAAGAGACCATCACAAAGGCAATCTTGGCAAATTTTTCAGATAAAATACACAAAGACTCCCGTATCTTCCCCATAATATACAAGAATTTCTTTTTGAAGCTTCATCGCACGAAGAGCCTCAATAGAGCTGAAGCTGTCCGAAACGGTGAATTGATAAACAGTAGGGAAAATTGTGTCAACGATTCCACGGCTATACTGCCCACAAAAGCATAAGAGTCCCATATGGATTTTTGTCGATATTGAGTTATCTGTTGGATTGTATTCTATATCATCACTGAATCACAATGCACAAATAAGATTACCAGGTTTGTTTAGAAAATATCGAAAAAATGTCAAAACATGGTTGTCCCATCCATAAGGCTCAATGAAAATGTAAATCTTCAACAACGTTTTTCTCGGCTTGCTGTTTTTTCATATGGGACTCTTATGCTTTTATGGGCAGTATAGTGAACAGTAGCTAATTCCGCGACGTAAAGATCATTGTGATTGAATGAAACGATCATTGAAGATACCGAGTCAGTGTAGAACATTTTGTAAAAGTCAACTTCTCAGAGTTTATTAAAAAACATACGACTTATGGGGGTTTAGGATCCGGACTTTCACGAATCTTTTCCTACATGGGTATGTCAAAGAATACAGTTGAATCATAAGCATCCATAAAACGGATACTGGTGGGATTATACGATGAAGTATGTAGCCAAAGTACAAGAACCAATGTCAGGTTTGAAAATTAAATTCGACGAGCCTTTCGAAATTTTCAATACCAACAGGTTCACGATAAACACCCAGAAAAACCCATACTCCATCACCGACAATATTTTTGTTTGGTATAGCCTGATCAGGTCTCGTGGATCGGCACCCCACGCTGTTCCGAATATTATCCGGAGAATATTGATCCAGTTGTTGTCAAATGAATTCAGTATACGCCTTTTTGCAGAGGCAGGCAATGTCATTCTTTCTAACATCGAGTCGTTATTTCGTATACTGAGAGAGTTAGTGGGAATTCCACAATAGAAAACGGTGTTGCGTTCGCGGTATCGTGGGGGGACCGGGACAGAGGCCGGGTAGATCTGCACGACGAAAGCGGATATCCAGCGGGTTGAATATTCTATACTACTCGTACTAGTTGGTACTGGTACGGTTACGTGATTGTCGAGCAGTGCCCCAAAGTGTGCTCAACGATGTTTCTCTCGTTAACCCATCGACAAACTTGCGCCAATAACTGCGTTTTTGGCTATAATCAAATTCTTCATTCGAGTTTTTAACGTCTCGTGCTGTCGATAGCGAAATATGCGAATATATCGCATTTCAAATTATTTATTAACATTTTTAAAGGATCGGTTTTCGGGATGATACGGGGAGAAGCGTATCAAGATGCTTTTAAGAGGATCAGAAATATTTAATGGTTTAAAAGTACGGTCCACAATGTCAAAGAAATTTTTTAAGCCAGCACTGGTTTCTTGCTCTGGCTGAGTTCCTGGAAATGCTAGGAACTCCTCTTCTGAGCTCAGGTTTCTAAGACTTGCTTCGGTTTTGCACCAGTACTTCATCTAGTAGTTATTTTCGGGGGATCTTGAAAAGACAACTTATGGCCTTTACAACGAAGCTTTGGAGATGAAATATTCTACCTTTTTCTATTGCTTCTAGGCACAGCAGAAGATGTTCCCTGCTGGCGATCTTCACACTCGCCTTCGTCAATGGACAAGTTGTTACAGATTTTTGTAGAGACCCGTGGCGCTTCTATCTTGAACATTGTTACAAAAGATCATTTAGAGCGTCCCTGAAGGGAACGCTTAAGTATTTCTTCGCATTGTTTGTACGCAGGACATGTCGAAAGGTCATGAGGATTTCCCTCACAGTAGAGACACGTTTCAACATCCCTTCCACAAGAATCGTCCACTTGATTGCCACCGAATTTCTCAAAACGAACCTTATTACTACAATGCGAGGTTCTGTGTCCCAGATGTTTGCAATTAGTGTAGTTCATGGTAAGCGGCACTAAAAGGCGAATAGGTTGACGAACATTGTCAAAGAGGGGGTAGTTAGGTAGAGCGGACCTAGCGAAAGTCCCAAGACAAGAGTCTGAGTGGACATATGTTATCTTCTTGTCACCTGCGACTGATGCTGAATGTAAAAGTTTACGCTCTAGTATCATCACTGCCTGAATCATGGGGCAGCCAGACCCACGTGTCAGTAGATCCGCGCAATGCAAACTCGTATCAGAGACAACCCCGCAGATTTCAATCTGATTAACTGGTACATTTTTTGTCTTTGGCCCGGAAGTAGATCACAACTGGACCGGTTGCGGAGGATGGGTACAATTTCAGTCGAGGAGGCTGAAATTCATCTCACCTTTAAGCAGATCATTTTCAAGGGAGGTTGTTTTGGAAAGGACCTATTGTGCAGTGCAGACTGATGTTGGAGTCGAGAATGGAAAGTTTAATATTATAGCGTTACTTAACTTATCTATACAACGGTATTCAGGCGGCTTACTAGAAAGAACTACTGTTGTTTTACTGCTCTACTGGCCGAATAACGGTATACGCGCCAAACACAAAAGAAGAGAAAAATTGTGCAACTTCGACGATGCGGAGAATGCGCAAGATAGCCTTGATGACGAATTTGCACTATTTACTGCAAGTTACACTGCACGAACTGGAACGATCGCCCTATTGGTTCGAGAGTCACCGAACGAATGAATAAACAGTCTTGTTTTCTTGATTTTCGCTGAACGCAATTGCTTGCTGTACAAAATATTCAATTGTTGAAGTGAGGGTCCTGGGAGCAGCCAACCTCGTACTACAGCAGGTCTTCTTACTTCAGACCCGACTTTTTAACATTTTCGATTCTAAAGCCCACAGTTTTTACTGCATTATGCAACCAATTAACCAGAAGTATAGCTCAGGATTTGCCCAATAACTTTACCGAAGAAAGTATGGTGACAGATTTTTTTTTATTTTGATTATAGAAGTTTTAACCTTAGGGTCATTTGCCTCTTTTCGAGTTAGAAAAATTTCTTTGGAAAAATTTCTAACCGTATGTTCTAGAATGTCTCTGAACAAAGTTATAGTTGTTCAAAGTTCGATGGTTCGAATTAATTGACAAAAATCATTTAGTTTGACAACACTGGTACCGGTGTACCTTTGGTAGTCAGACTAGAAATTGAAATAGTAGTTTATGTTTTGATTAAATCATATTTAATGTTAATAGATTCGAAAACATTAATCCAATTTCATAGATGTAGTTAGACGATGAAATATGTCCGCTCAGACAGGGTCAGGGTTGTGTTGACTAATTCAATGCAAGCAAACGATATTGCTTGCTGCGAGCACTTTACGAAGGACTATTGTGTGTATATTCCAGCTGTAAAAGTACAGTCTGAAGGCGTTGCCACCGATGAGAGTCTGACATGCTAGAATTTGCAGCAGAACGGGTTTGGCCGTTTTAGAGACCGCTTACTTCAGCCAGTGAAAATATTTGAGTGCAAGCGTTTGCACTCAGTAGTAGTTGCGGAGGATGGTTCGAAAATAATCACAGCACTTGTCAAACTCTCGGATATAGTGGACTGGATAATAAACTTTCAATATTACTGATCCTACTAAAAGTCTTATGTTAGCTTTTCTCCCTACAGTAAGAACATTTTTGAAGCAGTTGACTGTTAAATGGCCCCTCCTTTCAGCGATTGTATCCTTCGATGGCTAACTCATCGAACGAGGTCACGGATTTGAATTGCAGAAGTATCATCCCGAAAATCGATTCCTTCAAAATTTTAATAAATAGTTTGAGTTGCGATACATTTGCATTATATGAAACTTGATATAGATATAGATATAGATCCCTCGACACCAGGCATTGAAATTGTCGCTTCTCAAGTAACAACCAAAGGCAAAGATCTTTACATAGCTTCCATATATATTCCCCCCAACATCGCGATTGATTTTTGTTGTTTTAGGAGACTTTAACTCTCACGGTACGGAATGGGGTTGTCTTTATGATAATAATCGTTCTTCTTTGATTCACAATATTTGCGACAACTTCAATATGACAATTCTAAACACGGGTGAAATGACACGGATTCCTCCCCCACCAGCGCGCCCAAACAGATTTTTGGCTGGCTTGATTCTAGACCGCGCGAATCAAGCTCAGACTAAACCAGTACCCGGCGCGAGCATACAAAAACGTTCTCCCAATCCCTGGTGGGATAAAGAGTGCTCAGACGTGTACGCGGAGAAGGCTGACCTTCCGAAACGACTGGTTACCCGCTAGTTTTCGACATTAAGCGACGTTAGACAAGCGAATGAAGAGTTTGATGAAAGCCAAGAAACGCGGTTATTGGCGCCGGTTCGTCGACGGATTAACGAGAGAAACGTCGATGAGTACTCTTTGGCGAACAGTATGTGAAACCGAAACTGTACTAATGAGAGTGTGGAATATTCAAACCGTTGGATATTCGATTTCGCCAAGAAGGTTTGTCCGGATTCCGCCCCGGCACAAAAGATCTACCGCGCCGCGTCCCGTCACGATAACGCGAACGAAACACCTTTTTCGATGTTGGAGTTCTCACTTGCTCTCTTGTCGTGTAACTATAAAGCACCAGGGCCAGACAGAATCAAATTCAACTTGTTGAAGAATCTGCCAGACTCTGCCATGAGACGCTTGTTGAACTTATTTAATAAGTTTCTTGAGGCTAACATTTTTCCACACGATTGGAGGCAAGTGAAGGTCATCGCCATCAAAAAACCAGGAAAACCAGCCTCCGACAACAATCCGTATCGACCGATCGCTATGCTATCCTGTATCTGGAAGTTGTTCGAGAAAATGATCCTGTCCCGCCTCGACAATTGGTTCGAAGCAAATGGCTTACGGTCAGATACACAATTTGGCTTTTTCGCATTTTTTGCATGGTGACTTATCGACATCACGATTTAGTTACAAGAGCCTTCCCCAGGGCTCATGTCTAAGCCCTCTGTTATACAATTTTTATGTCAACGACATTGATGAATGTCTTGACAACTTCTGCACGTTAAGGCAACTTGCAGACGATGGCGTGGTTTCTGTAGTATTCTATTAAGCTAGGTATCGAATTCTCCACGGAGAAAACTGAGCTAGTTTTATTTTCTAGAAAACGTGAACCAGCACAACTACAGCTTCTATTAATGGGTCAAACTATCGCTCAGGTCTTCACAGTAAAATATCTGGAAGTCTGGTTCGACTCGAAAGGTACTTGAGAATGCCACATTGGGTATCTGAAACAGGGGACCAACAACGGATCAACTTTCTTCGTACAATAACCGGAATATGGTGGGCTACCCACCCAGGAGACCTAATTAGGTTGTCTCAAACAACGATACTGTCGGTAATGGAATACGGATGCTTCTGTTTTCGCTCCGCCGCGAACATACATTTCATCAACCTTGAAAGAATTCAGTTCCGTTGTTTGCGTATCGCCTTAAGGTGCCTGTAGTCGACTCATTCGATGCGATATCTTGAACCCGGTGGTGATTGAAAATTTCGAAAGGCTTGTTGAGCTCAATTCTCATACCCGTTTAATGCCCTGTACTTTGACTACATGGCGCAGAATGTTAATCCTTCTTCTTACAATCCCAACCGTGTGCATTTCATAAATACTTCTGAATCTACTGTTTTCTTCGACACATCCATGAAAGACGAGATTTGTGGAATTCCGAACCACATACGCCCACAAGTGGTTCCAAACATTTTTTATAATAAATTCCGAGAAGTCGACTGTTCTAAGATGTTTTATACTGACGGATCAAACCTCGAAGGGTTCACTGGCTTCGGTATTTTCGATCAAAAGTTCACCGCCTCCTACAAACTCAGTGACCTCGCTTCAGTTTACGCCGCAGAACTAGCTGCTATTCAGTGTACCTTTGGAGTCATTGACGCATTACCCGCAGACCATTACTTCATCGTTTCGGATAGCCTCAGTTCCATTGACGCTATTCGCTCGATGAAACATGGAAAGCACTCCTCGTATTTATTGGGGAAAATACGGGAGCTACTGAGTGCTTAATCTGAGAAATATTTCCAGATTACCTTGGTGTGGGTCCCTTCTCATTGCTCCATTCCGGGCAATGAGAAGGCGGACTTCTTAGCTAAGGTGGGTGCCCTAAAAGGTGACGTTTATGAAATACCAATTTGCTTCCACAAATTTTTCAGTATTACTCATCAGAGAGCCCTCGAAAATTGGCAAACTTCGTGGAGCAATGGTGAACTAGGAAGGTGGCTACATTCGATAGACTCTAAGGTATCGACGAAACTTTGGTTCAAGGGGATGGATGTGGGTTGTGACTACATTCGTGTAGTGTGCCGACTCATGGCAAACCATTACACCCTGGATGCACATCTGCGGCGTATTGGGCTCGTGGATAGTGGTATCTTCGCTTGTGGCGACGGCTATAACGATATCAAGCACATTGTCTGGGCATGCACCGAGTACAGTTCTGCCAGGTCTCGGCTTATGGACACCTTCCGGGCCCGAAGAAGACCACCGAACGTCCCGGTTCGAGATGTTCTGGCAAGCCGTGATCTGTTCTATGTGTTCTTCGTATGCACTTTCGTAAAAACCATCAATATACAAATAGAATGTATATCTGTCGAATGAGCCAACAAACACGGGACCTACGTACAAACTACACGCGCAACTCGAAGTCTTTCCGATCTGCATCTGAGCCGTACTACGAAATCGTCTGGAGAAACCACTGCCGACTCGATGAGGAACATCCGGCGTCCCTGATGAAAGCCACCCAAAGCTGTAACCTATGCCGTTGATCTCCCGATGCCTGAAACTGAAAGTTAATAACTTTCTACCCTGTCATCTTTGTCCACCCTCCCTCCCCTGACTCTTATACCCAGAAGTATCACCCCCTACCAACACCCCCCCCCCCCCCCCCCTCCGATAAATATCTTCCCGAAGCATTTAGCTCTTCCTTTCTCTTCTAGTTCTAACTATTATATTATATAATCTTATTGAAAATGCCCAACTTTACTACCACAATTCTAATTAACATCCCCGAATCATTACAAAATTAAATCACACCCTCAAGTTATTCCTAGTTTTAAGATAGTTATAAATTTTTTTTTAAAATTATTTGCTTCAATGATCTCCATGCTAAAAATGTCAAACCAATTTGCCATAAAAACTAAATGACCTTACGAAAATTATATATTGTCCCCATGTGTACATTTATAAAATAGTTATAAATTCTCCTTAGTTTCATTTAAAAAAATCAATATGTAATCCTCTAGTTTTAAATAATTTAACCCTTTCATGCCTAACTTTTTTCTAGTCCATGTAGGGTTTCAAAACTATTTGTCCTTGAAAACGGTGGAGACCAGAAATACGAAAAGCATATTTTCATAAAGATAGGTGATTTCATGGCAGTGCTAGAAGCTGGTCAATTTTTACCTTTTAATGCTCAATACAATTCTCCTAGAGTAATTACAATAGTCCAATTACGTGGAAAACGTAGGCAAAGACAGTCTAAATTGATAAGTTTTATCAGTTTTCAATAATATTGCACCATAACGAAGATATATGAAAAAATCATTTTACGTTGTCAACGTAAACTGTCCCTGGCAGCACTTCTCCATCGGAATCCAATCAGACTAATTGCAATAACTTCAGTTCTAGAGCTGATCCTTGTAACTGTTAATACTCAAATTAAAGGCAATAATCACGTTAATGAGTCTTACTTGTTTTTGTGAGCAAATCTCGCCTCAATCAAAAGTTGTAGCTGTTAAAAACGTTGTTGTCCTCAAACAACATTGGCATGAATGGATTAAAACGTAAAACAAAACTAAATTGGCACCTTTAAGCTAACGCAAACCTGGCTTATCAAATAAACGAATTGAATAAAAAAAACCAACTCAATACAATAATAAAATCACAATTATTGGTCATCACATAAGAACTAGTAAATTAAGGCGAAATTACCGAATTAACCTTAGTTTTTATAAAGAAATCGGTTACTGATGAAACCTGTAATCGAGCGGATAATCAATTAAGGGTAAAACAAAATAATATGAAAAGTTATCGTGGCAACATCACCTTTTTCGTAACAAAAATCAATCCATGGTTTAGTAGACTTTTAATCCCTTTTAAAATCAATAAGGAACGCACTGACCAATGCGACACATAGCCGTATAATAATAAACTGACTTACATAAACACCTGTATGGTGCGATATTCTATTATATTCTATTCTATTCTAACTCTTACACAACCAGTATTGAAAAGCATCCTGGAAAACACCACAGTTAGTCTGTAGTGTTTTTCTTGTCAACATTAATATTTAAACATATTTTCATATGTTGCAAATATTAAAACGGCCAAGCCTACTGTGCAGAGTTGGGTTTGAAGATGTTTCAAAATTAGACGGCAAATAAATTATTCATTTAGTGAATAATTTATTTAACGAATTGTTTTGAATCTTAAAGGAGGAAGAAACGAGGACAACTGTACCGATCGTTTCAGTTTAAAGGGAATACACTGAAACCTTCATTTACGAACTCTTTTTTTTAAGTAATATTCGATTTACGTAACTTTTTTTACGAACTAAATTCAAAATAACGAACTCTTTTTGAAAAGTTTGAGTTCGTACAGGCCCGTAGCCAGGATTTTGTTTCGGGAGGGGCTTGAAAATTATTGCATAAATGTATAAATTCTGATGACTTGAGATAGTCACAGTAAACTGAATGTAATTATGAAATGTTCTTAGTGAAAACAATTCCATAACTAAGACAATAGACACTAAAAACCCTAAAAATATGTTGTCTTTTACAAGAAAAGCTGTAGTGCATCGACGATATAAATTTGATTATTATTAGTTTATAAGTTAGAAATTTCTCTCAAGATTCATCAAGAGATCAAAGTATTTAGGGCTGATTGAAAATGCTACGCATTCTAGACTACACGTTTACAAGGTGTAGAAGACGCAAAATTGGAATGAGTACAAAAATATCCAAAAACCCGCCTAACGAAACTTTACACGCATTTGCTAAACAGGAGAACGAAACCAACGTCAAGGTTGTCTCCATGGATAGGAATATATCAGTGTGAAATCCAAGTTTATCGTTGCAAAGAATGTCCGAACAAAGTGAACTTCAACTCCTATTTTCATGATCAGGCTACTATTACTAGTTCTGTGACTTCATCCGAAGTATACGTTAACTCAACTTTATGAAATTTTTTGTTTAAATGATACTGATCATGTCGTAATTATAACAATCCTGAGAAAAACACATGTTTTTTTCATTTGACTCACGTGGGGAATGGGTTAAACACTATCTTCGACAATATTATCAGGCAACTGAGAATAACTATCTATTTATTTATTTAAGTAGATTCTTTTTAGATACTTTTATATCATCGGACTTTCTAATTAAAAATATCGTAGACTGATTTTCCTAAATCCCTGAAACTACAGTAAAAGTCAAAATGTAAAGTGAGTGCAAAAAACTACTGATTCCACTACAATGCAAGAATAAGATCATTAGCTCATTGACGTTCAGAATTTTGGAAAACCGTTGGAACTTGAGAAGGTTACCTAGATTAAGTAAATATTATATTTGAACATTTGAAGGTATTATTTCGGATTTCATGGGTTTTTGGGCAATGTAAAATATATATTTCAATGATTTAAACTACTAATGAAAACTACCCAGAATTTAATCTACTGAGCGAAACTGCTCAGAACTTGTTCACTAATCGAAAGAAAATTACTTAGCACTGATTAGTGAATGCTTCTAATTTACGTAAAATTAGATAAATATATCATTGACACCACCAAAATAACTAGAAACTATAAACACAGGTGAGCTTAATAATTTCAGCATCACTTGCTTCCGACACATGGAAGAGAACACATCGCACTTACATCTAATTTTCAAAAGAGGCTTTCTTTTAGAGTTGTCTGTTTTCAAATCACAGCAAATTATCCGTTTCCTGTGAAACTTTTGCAAAACTTTATGTCAATTCGTCAATTTTGCCTTTATGTTTGCGAATATCTGATTTCTTCCTTGCTTCTCGCTCTCAATAATTATCCTTCCGAATGGATTCCATTTCTCCCAAATGTGACATTAATCTGCGAGTAAGCGGTATCCGATCTTGTAGCGGAACATTGATGTTCTCATCGTCCATATATAGGAGGATCTTAATTATAGCATTGTCACACTCAACCATGTGTTTTAAGTTGTTCGAAATGAATGGTTTCGTCTGGGCTAATTTGTTGAGCGCTAAATGCCTGACATGATAGAACTCGCTTCCGAAAGTCCAACCTCCATTTACATCTTCAGGAAATGTTCCACATTATGAATACTCGGTCCTAAGCGAATCACCAATAATTTTGTAATCACTGTATTTAGCTGGAGCACCACTTCTTGCTTCTCGACAGATTACTACAGCAACAATTATAGTATCAGTTTCTTTTATTCTTTAGGCAAGACACACAATATAAAAGTTACTATTTTTGTCGTTCGCGTCGCACTGGCTCGAGCAAAAGCATAAAGTGACTGAATTTCGTGACCATTACCTTTGGTGGTTAGAAATAGCCTTCTTCAACATTTTCTCGAAGATTTGTTCAAACCAAATGAGCAACAGTCGCCGGTTTTTTAAATTCATTTTTGAAAAATTTTGGGAGGGGCTTTAGCCCCCTAGCCCCCCCTCTGGCTACGTGCCTGAGTTCGTACATTACAGCATGAAGTTATATACTTATGTATTTTTAATTAATTGTTACTAGGGTTCGTCGCGGTGCGGATGTGGGCGGTAAATGGATTGTCCGCACCGCAACCGCAAAAAAATAATAAAACCGCACCGCTTACCGCAACCGCACTTAATTTACCGCACCGCACCGCGCGGTAATGCGGTAAATGCGGTAAAATTTTTGTATTTATAAAAATAGTGTTGTAAATTGTTCATTTGTATAACCATATATAATAAAATGTTATTCTTATAACATGGTCACACCACACAGTTAAAATTAACTTTAAGAGAATCCTCAGAATGTAATGTTTAGGAAAAAATTCAACTTTTGCATTTTCTATTAATTAAATTATGTACACTTTAAGGCAAACATTATACATTCAAAAACGTTCTACTGGAGTAATAGGAAAACTTTTATTTTAGCGACCCTTCAGTTAATTGAACAAATGGAATAAAAATGTAATAAGAAGCGAATTTGCATATTTTTTTTCTTCAAATTTTCATATTTTCAATGTTTTTGACATATGAAAATGAAATGGATAATTTCCGCATTTGCGTAGTAAAAACCACCTTACGTTCTTAAAGGAATTGTACCAAAAAAAATTAAATTTAAATACCAGTACTTCTATATAGTAGCGCATATATTCCAATACAGTGAAATAAAAACATACTGTATTTTATCAATAATAACGACACCATATAAGACGAAAAAAAATTGCTCTATACATTACGTCCAATCAGGAGTCCGGTCTCAACCGGTACAGAATTGCTGAACATTAGAAAAACTGCAAAAAATGTACGATTTGTAGCATACAGCGGAAATGCTATTAAAAACAGGGGGTTTTATGGGCAAAATATCCTGAAACTTCCGTATTTTTCAAAAAAAACGGATGTATTCTCACTCAAATACTAAGATTGCTTCCTTTAAAAATGTATGAACTGTAATTTTCTAAAGCCTAGTTCGAAAGTTCTAGCATTTAATGCATTTTCCTCTTATATTTTCCCAAAGAGCCAAAAACTTCAATTGAAGTGGACGGGAGTCAAACTGTGGTATTTGGCATCTGAGCTAACTTTCACACTTTTCACAATATGAAGGGGGGCTTTGAGAATTACAAAAAAATGCAATGTAGGGCTATAAAAACACTAACTTCGAATAACTTTAACTCAAAAAACGTGTTTAATTCACCTAACAGTGTGATGAGACATTTCTTATAACTCTTATCACTCGCTTCGGATATTATATCGTTTGAGAACATTTAGAACTTGATGCTTCGCGATGTTTTTGATAACACATACTACATGGGATTGTGGCAGGACACAGAGAATCGCTCAAATCAGCATAGGACAACATCAGTGCTAGAAATCTCAAACCAAATCAATGGGAAAGCGAAAAAATGGGCCATAAAATAGACATACAAACGAATTATTGCTAATGCTCTGTTAATAAAATATCTAAATTCCTCAATCAATGCATGATGGTGGGAAAACTGAATTTTGCTAAAGGGGTTATGTATATTGTACTGAGCCAAAAAATCGATTTTTTTTTTTGAATCGAAATGAAGTTTATACTTTACTCAAATTTCCAACGCGACTGAGACCTAAAAATCAACGCTTTTTCTGGAAAAAAGCGATACTAGCAGTGACACCATTCAAAGAAAATCAACAGTGAATATTTCCAGACTTGGTTTTATTTTCTATTTAAGAACTATTGTGTTTTTTTACATGCTAGATTGCATGATTCTGTGATCGAAACCCAAAACTTCATGAAGTATTTGAAATTATTAAATTAAAATTTGTGTTTGCTATTGAAATTGACAAAATGATAGTATCGCCCCTTTGACGATTGTTTACTTTTTCGGTCCCACCTATCAGCATTGAAGTATCGCCCTTACGTTTTTTTTTTACAATACCAATTTTACAATTGGTGGGGGTTTGGTGAAAATCGATCATACTGTCCAAACGGCATAATTCCGAAACCGTAATTTTTGAAGTTTTAAAATTATGCAGAAATAATTTTTCAGAAAATAGTAACAGAGTTCGTGTTTTTAGCGAATTTGTTGAGTCTTTATTGTAGTCATGAATATTAACCTGAGAAAAATCACCATAAATACTTCTTGGACGATATACCGCCAAAATTATTTTATCAAATGATGCGCTGTTTAACGTTTGTAAAACTCATCGAAGATACTAAACCTCCGAAATTTGCGGTTTCAAAATGATTTTATCTTGACCTTAAATTACTGTTTTTGAACATTTGACCTATACATATAATTGGTCATACAACAAAAATCAAATTTTCATCAAAATCGATCAGAACCTGCTAGAATCGAATGGAAATCGTAATTTTTCATAAATTTCTCTCTACATTCGGAAAGTGTTATCCTCGTTATTAATCATATTACGTTTTCGTCTCAACTCAACGCATTCCCAAAATAAAAACCTGTTTTAATCCACCTAGTGGTGCAATTGTGCTTTTCTCATTTGTCCAGACTACGATGGTTATGTTCAATAAAATGGTGAAAATGAATATTACATGTTCAATACGATTTGCACATACGTACAATGGATCGACAGCCACGATCTTGAGATACTATGTGATACTGAAACATCGCTCGACCGCCGCTGGTTTCAAGCGATGTTTCAGTATCACATAGTAAGATCCGGGAGGTCCGGGTCCTGCCGAAAATTTTCAACTTGTTAAGAAATTTTAAACTAGTTTTAATTTTAAAGTAGCAACCACTCACTGCATACTCCCTCCGGGCCGGTATGATTGACGATTGTTAGAGTGATTGCATAACCTAAAGTCCAAAAAAATCAATTTTTGTCAAACATTATTTTTTTCGAGTTTACATCAAATCTCAATGTTTCATGCATTTTAAAGTCATTTGGCATCAAAAATACAAATTTGATTTTGAAAATTTTTCATTTCAGTTTATATGGGAATTTGCTGTGTGATTGCACTCTTCAACTCGTAACTCTGGAACCGGAAGTCCAATCAATAGAAAAATCAATTGCAGCCGATGGGAAGGTTGTACCTTTCATTTAAGACTAACTTTGTGCAAATCGATCCAGCCATCTCTGATTAACAGAGGTCACATTTTTTTTCCACATACACATATACATATACACACAGACATTTTCCGATCCCGACGAACTGAGTCGATTGGCATATGACACTCGGCCCTCCCGGTCGGGATTAGATTGACGAATTTTAGAGTGAATGAGAAAGGCAAAAACATTTTTAGCAAATGTTGAAAGTTGTGCATTTTTTTTGGTGCGCAGTTCTATGTTTCATAGACATTAAATCAATTTTAACGTCGCTTCCTATTAAATAAAGACCCTTATTACAGTACATCTCTACAAAAATGAGCTCAATTTGAAAAGAAATCTGAGGATTATGATTGATTACAGAACTCTGGAATTTTCTATTGGAATGTTTTCAGGCAGGAATTTGATATTGATGCAATTAGACAACTGTGAAATCAAGACCAATAGATCAGTTATATATCAGGACCCCATTCCGACAATTTATCAAAAGTCCTCATGTTGTTTACAACAACAGGTTATCAATCTACGGATCAGATAATTGTTATTGTAATATTGAATTAAATCAGTCTGCATCAATAAATTTTCAACTTCAATCCAATTTTTTTTGGGTGTGGTGGGGGGGGGGGGCGTTGTATGGTGTTAAACCCCAAAACCTTCTCTTGGCAACGCTGTTGCTTGGAGTTATTTATTTCGCTTTTTATTTTCCGATATGTTTCAGATCGATCCTATGGTCATGAGTTAGAAAAATTGCAGTCAGAAGGTTCGCACAAATGAACATTTTTGCACTGATAAATTATCAAGTTCCTTCCAGACAACTTGGAAGTGTTCGGTGATTATTTCTAGCGGTTGTAGATAGAAAAATGAAATACAAAATTCGTTTTATCGAAATAATGTTTGGCTTATTTCAATGGATTATTACTATATTGAACAATAAATAGGCGACAAAGAGTAATCCACAAACAACAAGCCATAACTTTTGAAATATTCAAAACAGATATTTGAAGTCTTCAGCAAAGTTATTCGCAAAAGTAAGAGCTACAAATTTGCTGAAGGCATCATTTCGATATAATCACTTCCAAGAAAATTTGTGAAAATATCTCACTCATAGGGGGATTAATCAGCAAAAGCACAATACCAAAAGAAAGGGCATATTGCCTCCATTAAATTCACCGAAGATACTATTGTCCTAAAATAAGCCGTTTTGGCGTTAAAAATAGATTACATGTTTTTGGTCATATTTCTGGTAATGGGAAATGATAAAAATCTTTCGTCCGCATTTAATGTTAAATATCTCTTTTAATAATAGTCCGATTTCAAAAATCTATAGCTTGTTCGAAAGATATTCGTTAAAGCTGTCTAAAAATATATAAATTGTTAATCTATATTGTCAATTTCGGCAGATAATTCAAAAAAACTGCAAAAAACGCCATTTTTACACATTCAAACATTCATATCTTGGAAACTAAACATCAGAATCAAAAACAAATTAATAGCGTTCATACTGTTTTTTAGTTCTTTAATTTAAAATTGGTTTGGATAAGATCGGTTCAGCCATTGCTGAGAAACACGAATGAGAATTTGTCCGTTACATACACACACACAGACACACACACACACACACACACACACACACAGACATTGTCCCAAATCGTCGAGCTGAGTCGATTGGTATATAAGACTCGGCCCTCCGGGCCTCGGAAAAAATCTTGAAAGTTTGAGCGAAATCTATACATTTCTTTTATAAGAAATGTAAAAAGCTACAAAATATTCTTAACTGAAAAATATTAGGACTTAATTTTGTAGAAAATTATCGTAAATTTGAATGGAAGTACGCGAAAAAAAGTTATGTAGCATACTTTTTGAGAAAGAGTCCAATAAATTCACTGCATAAAAATCACAATGAATTTACACAGCAATCATAGAAGATAGAAATACGATGTTGATGAACGAATGATAGAATAATCATCCTAATTTGGACCCCTCCTTATTTTTGACGCTTTTCATACATTCATCTTCTTCACTGCCAATTAATCCAAATTCGCTTGGTTTGATGAAGATTTCTTTCTTTGGGCTGTAGTTAAAGTCCCAGCAGAATTAGTTCATCTCTAATTCCTTTAAATTAATCCAAATTCACAGTTGCAAAATTGATATCGAAAACGATTCATAATTCCACGATTTCCAGCAGGAATCAAGAGAAGTGATGCACATTTAAATTGGATTTAAGAGTACAAATTTATTGTTTTTGAATGATCTAATAATTTTGTCGCTATTTGGATCTTGCATTTTATGTATTTGAAATGGTTAGTTTGTGAAGTTTTACTTAGAAGTATACAATAACTAACTAGTGTCTAGATTTTCTTTAGTAATAGCCGTCTGTTTATCAATTTAGAATAACCAAAATATGAGAAATAAAGTAGCGATAAGTCGAATATTTATTATATTTCGACTTCTTCTCCATTCATTAAATCCAATCAATGGAAATTATGCCAATTCAAAGTTTTTTCATGTTTCTCTATTGTAGGGTGAAAAGTAAAACTCGAACGTTCTGGAAATAAATATAGTTGCGTCCTTCTCAAATGGTTAAAGTTGTGGTTCTAATCCACTTTTTAATGCAAACGTGAGACTTTATCAATTTTTTTGCGGTGCGGTTGCGGTAAAACCGCGCGGTAAAAACTTACCGCAACCGCGACGAACCCTAACTGTTACTAATATAACTTGGGTATTTTTGGAATGGGGTTGACGAGTGCATGACGAAAATCGATGTCTTGAGCCACGATTTCCGGTTTAGATAAATTATCTGTAAACTCCATTTTCAGCATCTACTTCGCAAGCCCATTCCAAAAATACCCATATTGTCAGGGTTATCGAGAACCGGAAGTCGCCATCTTTGATTTCGAAAAGGTTCCTATTGTCAATTTTCATCATCTACTTGTCAAGCCCGTTCCAAAAATATCAATATTGCAAGGGTTATTGCACAACCAACGAATATTAATAAGAATGTGAAGCAAACTTTTTTTACGAACTAAATCCCAAATAACGAACACTTTTTTTACGAACTAATTCAATTTACGAACCCCCGGTTTGGTTCGTAAATGGAGGTTTCAGTGCATAATAAATCGTTGGGAGTGACTTGGCTAAGAAGGTTAATGTCACTCCTTTGGTCCTTTGAGATGGGACAGAGGTATTCACACCTTGCTCTGGCTAATAAACCTAGGTTAAAGCGCCTTTACTCGTTCTTAAACTTACCGTGCCGTGTCCGATAATAATATTATACATTAATACATAATTCCGAAATAAACACCTGTATGGTGCAATAATAGTGAAACTTCCAAACTTGTGATACATGGCTGATTTCGTTAAACCTCATATGCCACGCTAGTACAATACATCCAAGAGTGAGCTGAAATTCCGGTCGCTTCATCTCATCGGTAATCTGGACAAAATATTCACCGTTCAGTCAACGTTTCTCCTTTCAAATTTTCTATTTTCTCTTTTAATGTATCACAAATAACTTCTTCCAACGGTTTCCTTTCTGGACTGAATACCGCAATGAGGCGAACACAAATTACTTATATCCGAGAATAGCAGGTACCAATTCCACAACAATCTGTACAACTTGATCGGTCGCTAGTTTGGAAAATAATTAATTATTTTAACTTTTAATTATATTTATGAGACTTTGTTTAACACAGATGGAAGCGTGTCAAAAATTTGCTCGTCTTCCGTTGTTCATTGTCTACTTTGATGACCTTGAACAATTTTGAATTACTCGAAAAATAATAAAAATAGATAATGCAATCTTCAGTTTTAAACTATTGCAGACACAGAAAAGACTCGATTTCATCAGTCCCCGATTTTGTTTACCCCCAATTTTATCAGATTTTGATCCGATTTTGTCAAAAAGAAAGAAATAAACAAAACACTTTCCCAGAAAGTTAAAACAATTTCCATTTTGACACATCGGTGGACCCCCCTGTGCATTGAAAATGTCCAAAACTATAGATTTTCAACTGCCAACAGCTTGTCCTTCAATATAAAACATTTTCCCGAAAAGTTGAAAGCGTTAGTAAATCGATTATTTTGCATCCCTACAGGTGTGTTGAATCGCTCTCGCTCCCAGAATCGTTTGGCTAATTCATATATAATACCATGAACCCCGACTTTGCATCTTTTTTTATAGTACCTGATTTTCTCAACTTCATAATCCTGATCAAAATAAAATCATAATCAGGCCGCGATCGCAGACGGTGATATTGGGGCAATGATTTTTTGCTAGCACATTATCGCTTCAAAGAAAATCATTAGTGATTTTTTATGGTTGCGATCATAGCACAGCATATTCCATCAGACTATCTACCATTCTATATAAAAAAGAATTTGATTTATGTTCACGGAAATTTTGTTACACGAAAAATTGCAAGCAATAACTTTGTTGAAATTTCTCCAGCGGTAATAAATATTGCTGACTTCGAGCGTATCTAAGCACAAAGCGACACCTTTTTTGCAATAGTTCGAAAGTATATCGAGGAATGTATGACTAAAATATCCTTGTATATCCTAATGAAATAGGATAGACGAAACGGTTCTCTTTCTGTCCTAGACACGAACCAGCAGTCGAAAGCTTCCATAGAATATTTTTATAGCAACTATTTCCATTATCTAGGATTCCGTTATCCCCTAGCACAAGCACACCCTAAACTGTTGCTTCCCTCTTTCCAAACATTGAACCCTCCCTCATTCCATCCAATCATCCAACAAGGAACCGTAATGAGTAGCAGCATTAATTGAAAAGCATAGACGGAAAATTAATTCCAGCCTGCGTCCCTTTCGCTCTCACACCACAATCCCGCTTTGCCACGCCAGCTACCCTTCTCTGGGACACAGGCAAATTCCTATTCGTGTTTATTTTTTTTCGGAACCTAAAATCCGGTCCCGATTGCGCTCATTTACCAATTAATAGTCGTTCGGTGCAGAACGGGGTTGCTTTGTCGGTGCGATCTGTTCACCGACAGCAGTCGCTGAGAAAGGTGAAAGTGGGTGACTTCGATTCACACGTTTCGGTACAAGTGACGAACCGTTTGCCGCCTGTAGGTACTATCTACCACACATTCAACACCGCGAAGCTGATTTTACTTCTCCCATTATGATCAGTTAATGAGTTCATTAGCAGGCCGCTGAATTTATCGTATCGTGGTTGTTTTTGACACACCATTTCGGATCGCCGCCAAGCTCTGTGGGACGGGACACTCACGGTCACCGGGAGGAATGTGATTGGGACCGTTTGTCGCCGTGTCGCGGTTGCGGCCACCACCACATGCTGCGTGTGATGGAAATTAATTTTAATTAGTGCTGAAAGGCGGTTTTATGGGTTTTGCTGGAAAGTCAGTAACCGCAGTCCGGGCCGCAGCAGTGCACTGCATCGGCGGAATCGGCAGCAGCCTTCGAAAATGGAACTGAACGTGGCCTTTCCTGTGAATGTGGAGGAAATAGCATGTCTATAAGTGTTTGGTTTAGTTCGCTGGAGATTATTAAGTAATTTTAATTAAGTGGAAAGTTTTTTTTCTGCTGCACGCAGCAAGTGCGACAATTGTGCGTCTGTTTTGCAGGTAGCCTTTTGAAGCTAATTAAACATTTATGATAATCCGGTTGTGCGGTTGCGGTTGTTTTGATAAGAAACTTGTAACTGGAAGTGTGTGTGTGTGCGAATTTCAATTGGAATTTAGAGCGCAAGCACAACGAGTGGCCAAGGAACAGGTTCGATGGCTAGAATGCTAACAATTGACTCCACTGCGCGTACCCTGTCGAACGAGCGAAGTGTGGCAATTGTTTTTGGCGTTCGAATTCTTTTATTAATTCATCGGTGCTAAAGGTTGGCTTGTAACTTTTTGTCTTGCTGGAACAGGAAATTTCTGTTAATCGCTTGTTAACCTCAAACAAGATTCGTATTTTAACCATCAATGATTGCTAGCTCAGTCGATTGACTTCAGCTTACAGGTGCCTCACCGATATGTAGGGTTCGTCGCGGTTGCGGTAATTACCGCAACCGCGCGGTATTTACCGCACCCGCACCGCAAAAACTGCGGTGCGGTGAGATACTTTTTCCCGCGGATGCGGTGCGGGAAATGAGCATTTACCGCGCGGTATTACCGCAACCGCGCTTCAAAAAATAATTGATAAAGTATGCAGTCTGCATTAAAAAGTGAATTAAAACTATGACTTTTACCATTTGAGAAGGACGCAACTAGATTTATTTTCTGAACGAATGCTTAGCAATCTCATTATTAGGAACATCTCTCTCTCTCTCTCTCTCTCTCTCTCTCTCTCTCTCTCTCTCAGAACGTTCGATTTTTATTTATTACCCTACAATAGAGAAACATGATAAACATTTAATTGCTCTAATTTCCATAGACTTGACAATGATTTGAAAAGAAATCCGAATATAATCTGTATTCGACCTATCGCAATTTGATTTTTTACATTTTGGTCATTCAAATATGATAAAACATACTGTTACTAAGAAATAAAATCTATAAGCTGTGCCCAATATAATTTGGCACCATTATTTTTACGACATATTTTGAAAACTATTTGTTTTATACTTCAAAGAAAAAAAATTACAAACGAACCTTTTCAAATACATAAAACGCAAAATCCAATCATTGAAAAACAATTGAATTTTTCTGTCAAATTCAATTACAAAATGCATCATTTCTCCTGATTCCTCTTGGTAATCGTGGAATTATGAATCCTTTTCAATGGCATTTTCTCGACAGTGAATTTTGATTAATTTGGAGAACTTAGAAATGAACTAATGATACTATGACTTAAAAACAATCCAAAGAATGTAATTATCATCATCAAACCAAACGAATTTGGAGGATTTTTTTTTCGCGTGCGTCCATCGTTCGTCCAACTGGGAATATTTTCTACCATATTAATGAATAATTTTTTCAGTTAGGAGTATTTTGTAACTTTTTGAAAGTAAAGCTTTCGAAGTTAGTGTAGGGCATTGCGATTTTTGTTGTGTTTCTCAAAGTCTGTCTCAAGGTCTGCTGACAAATGTCAAAGTTATCCCAGATGCCAAATTTTGCATGGTTTGGACAGTTTTTGCCTTAATTGAAAATTTATCTCGAAACTTTAACGTGGGGTTTAGGTATTTTTACATAGAATCTGTATACAAAGTTTGAAAGAAATCGGTTAAGTAGTTTTTGAATGGAAGGTAACACCGCAAATCATATTTTTCCAGATACCAGATTTTTGCATGGAAAAATTACAGCATGTTATTGAAATGATACACTATAATGTACAAAAGTTTTGATCAGTTCGCTTCACGCAAAGTTTCAAAAAAATCGAGAAAAAGTGTTTTTTTCACGCCAAAACCCTTACCACTCTTAATAAAACTTGCAAAGTTGAATATTTTCATAAATGTTACATTCTGAGGAGTCCGTCAAAGGTAATTTTCGTGTAAATAAGAATAACATTTTACTATATATGACTACACAAAACAAATGATTAATTTTTCAACACAATTTTTATAATGCATAATTTTTACCGCATTTACCGCATTACCGCGCGGTGCGGTGCGGTAAATGCAATGCGGTTGCGGTAAGCGGTGCGGTTTTATTATTTTTTTGCGGTTGCGGTGCGGACTATCTATTTACCGCCCACATCCGCACCGCGACGAACCCTACCGATATGTTCAATCTAGACAATTCGTGCTTTAAAGTGTGAGTTGCTACCGGAAGGAAAGCTACTCCCAACATATTGGATGACATCAGGAACTAAATCTGGTTTAGATTTCCTCTATGACATTTTTGTCTATGTGTGGTTGTTGATCGACCTCCACGTAAAACTGACATTTCTCCGACTGAAACATACGAAGGGATTTAACGACCCTTCCCACTGTCGTTGCCGCTATTGATGAAAATAAGCAAAGATGATGATTAATTGTGATCCTATTTGAGGTAAACAAACAGTACATAAAATTGCCAACTAATTTAGCTTCATTATATCGCAACGAGAAATCGCAAATCGATTCCCTCCTGCTCCTTTTCGGTGGGCAGTCCGCAGTTGGGATGGCTGATGGAAGGCGATTAAACCAGAGGTGCAGCTCAGACCAGCCAGCCAGCGAGTCATTAATCATAACCAACAATGCGTTTGCGTCGTTCATGTTTTCAAAGATTTTCGCTTTCGAAGGAGGAACGCTCTGAAAATCCACCGGCCGATGACGATGCCATTTTCGCCATTCGAGATGTCGATCCGTTTTGTGGGGACGACCGAGATGCTGATTGATGGCCACCGGGAGAGGAAATGTTTCGCATTATCCTGAGACAGTGCTCAAATTCCTCATCCGTTCCGTTCGGATTCTTCGGGGGCATTGTGGGTCACTTCGGACAGTCCCAGACCCAGAGGCCGGTCGATTGATGACGGATTTCCTTTCCTTTCCAGATGCCTGGCGGAGAGGCCGGTTTTTTGCAGTATCACCTGGCTGCAATTAATTACTCCAGTTTTTTCTTTCCTCAGCGATTCGATCAAGTGCGGCGAGGGCTTTTCAGTAGTTGGTAGGTGTATAGTCATAAAATCGAACGTTTCATTGTTCGACCATTGGTGTTTCTTTGATTACTTGTGCAAGTTGCTTCCAGGTAGCGAGAAGAAATATCTGATTAATGTGTTATAGTGCAAGAGCGCTGCAAGGTTAAGAAAGATAAGAGTAATGCTTTATTATGAGATGGTGACGAAGCGGACTATTGCGAAATCATGTATGGATACAAAAAGCCTACAGTCGAACAATTTCCAATCGGTTTTGATCGTCGACACTGCAGAGCATGACGTATTCGTATAGCTGCATCTTGACAATTACAATTGTTTAATTTCTTGCTTCAACAAAGAGCTGGGCTGAAATTTGTTTTTAAATCATTTTGTGTAGAAATTAAATTGGATTAAATAGGAAATTAAATAAAATTAAAATTCGATCAGTTTGAATATCTTATCTCTATGCGCGTATTTTTTTAAGATTTAAAAAACGCTTGGAATAATTACTACTGATCACTTTTTACCCCATCGAAATCACGATAGAACGCAACGATGCGGGCTTTATAGATTCGGAACTGAATGTCTCTCCAGCACATTTAAGACAAGGTATTTCTCCGTGCCGAGGGTTGAATGGCTTGCAGGACTAAAATAGGCCAGTGTTGTATTGTGGGTCTTTATCTCTGCTGTGTTACGTGAATCTCTTACAAATGAGAGTCATGTGCCTAGTACCCATTTCGGGGTTCGAGGTATGGTTAGAGTACCACAAATTAATCTTCAGCATACACGTACAGCAACTATGAATCTAACCCGCCTTGTGCAGGAAGTAAAAGCTTCCAAAGCTTTCGTTCAAGAACCGCACTTGCATAAAATAAACTTCTACGTTGGAAAGCTACTTAACCCCGCCTTCGTATGGCATGACAAATCGACGTGAAATGCTGACAGTGATGCAAATGTCCGTTAGATACTTTGGAGCAGCTCGAAAATCAATTTGAGAAGCATCGAATTGATGGAATACTTAAGTAGTACAAATCTGCACATACTTAATGTAGGAAATCGTCCATCTTTTGTGGGAGCTGGCACAGAAGAGGTGTTAGATGTAACTCTGCTCTGACGGTATTACGAATGAGTTGGAAAAATTGGCTCGTACCAAACGAGCTCAAACCGACGTTATCTGATCATAAGTACATTGTTTTTGATCATTTAAACGTCTCGCTAGATATCGTCGCATATCGTAATCCCAAATCTACTAACTGGGACTTCTATAAAGAGGGTTTTGAGACTAGGTTTCATGGGTATCTTTGGATTATTGAATCCCCAAGTGAATTGGATGAGGTCATGGATAAAACAAACTTACTCTTAGTAGCAGCATGCCAAGAGGCTCGTCCGCTTCGAATTATGCGTGCTTCTAGAAGAACACCTTGGTGGAATACCGAAATTGTTCTACTCGAAAAGTTATGTAGAAGAGCTTGGAATCGCAAACTTTTTTGACACACACATGCCAGGCTGTGCGGAGCCATCACTTATGACTGTCCCTGATTTTTTTTCGTGTAGTTATGATTCTTGGACATTTCGTAGAATTGTGACTACCAAATCGATCAAATGGATTTGGCTCCGTATAAGTCCCTAGGATAAGATGCAATCTTTCCTGTTCTCCTTGAAAGAGGATATGAATACTTAAAGAATATTTGAAAAAAAGTTGTTACTTGTAGTCTTGCAACAGAATATATTTCATTAGCGTGGCGGGAAATAACTATAAATTTCATTATCAAAGGGAGCCGCGTCACTTATGAGGAGGCAAAGAGCTTTAGACCGATCAGTCCAACCTCCTTCCCTCTCAAATCAGTGGAACGTTTAATCGACCATTAAATTTAAAGAACATCTGGTTTTCGTTCATGAACTTTTTATTAAAATTAGGAACAACTGCTCAAACTTTCTGATTATATATACCCAAAACTTAGCCGTTATGCCTCCCTCGTTTCATATTAATCTAATTGCTTATTTATTTATTTATTTGTTTATTTATTTATTTATTTATTTATTTATTTATTTATTTATTTATTTATTTATTTATTTATTTATTTATTTATTTATTTATTAACATTAATCGTAAAAATTCGGTCTACATGAAAAACTATAAACTATCACGAGCAAACTGTTGCCTACTTAGGGGATAGTGAGGACACTTGATCCTTGGGGATATTTGATTCCCTGCCCATATCTCATAATCTAAGCATCAAAAGTTACCACAATATAAAAAGAAAATGAAATATTTGGTCGTTCATGATGTTTTAAAAACAAAACTAACAACTTTTGGTTTGGAAAAGTTGTACAATATTTTAGAAAGTATGTGTTGATATCCATCTCGATGATCTTTTTACATTTTTTTAAACGGTTGTGTATGAAATCGGCGAACTAATTGCATATGAATATTTTCAAATACGATTGCTTTCTAAGGGTTTTTGTCCAGATGAAAACGCTTTTTGAATAAAAAGGAATCATAACACATATAAAAAAATAAATTTTGTTCACCTCATGCAATAGGTATCTTTGATCCCTGTAACACTGGGTACACTTGATCCCTATTATTAGCTCTCTAAAACATTGTAGAAATGTATAGAAGGATAAAAACATCATTTTCACAAAGTGCCTGGCACTATAAATTGATCTAATTTTTTTTTTCCGTGAACAAATTATGGTATAAGTTACTGAAGGTTGGAAAAGCCAGTTAAACAGCACTGATTTACCGCAAATACTTGTCTCGACTTTCTACTACGATTAAAGTTTGTCGTGCACCTAAAAAGGTAGTTTAATTAATTAATTTGTCAGGACAGGTAATTAGCTTAACATTCATGTCTATTAGTCATAGTGTGCTTTGTTTCTTTAGCCCTAGTAGGCAGGGGATCAATTTACCAAACGTTTTCACAAAAACCTCGTTTTGACATGATTTTCAAAATTGTTCATATTACTGCCAGGGCATAGTATTCGGATTTACATATTGTTCATAGCTCTTGCAATTCAAATTGACTTCAAAATGGCGAATTTTGCGATTTAAATTTTTATTTCGTTGAAAAGTTTTGAGAAAAAACCAAAGTGGGATCAAGTATACCCACTCTCCCCTATATATTGCTTCGTCGGTTTTTGAAACCTTAATTGATTCAGAGAAGTCAAAGTGAACATAGTAGTTATTATAAATATCACTCAGTGCCTTAATTAGTTCGTTTTGGCCATATTTAGTAAGCTAAAAATCAAATCTGTCGTAGAAATTCTCTCGATCTGAACATTCTAAGCTGCGCGTTGATTTTGATATGATCCAGAATGTAACTTGAATCAATAGACCCGGTTGGAGCCTTTGCTATAAATACGACTAATATTCCTCCTTTTGGCCAATGTATCCATGTTGAACAAGGGGCAGCGATCCTCATAGGGTGATAATTCAGTTGGATTCTGCCACGGTAGTAATAGCAGCGAGTACTGCATAAATTTTCTTCGTACTGCTTCAATTCTGCTGTTCCAGATTTCAGTGTTGGGACTCCAAACTATAGCCGTTGCTCCCAGAATAGACCATACAGCTGAGTCCGCCCGTACTTTAAAAATAACTACAGTAGCATGTTGTCAGATGTCTTAATGATAATATCCGAAATATGAAACAGGTATTCGAATAGGAGCAACATCGGTTCATTTGTCAGATTAAAACGCTTCGGGGAATATGTCCGGTCGTTGCGGACTCTGCTACTGCACCCCTCACAGGCAACTATCAATTAGTTCTAGCCAATCTAACGCTTACGGCCACTCAACCTACGCAGACGACAACCTTCCATTTGGAACAATATCAAGTAGTACCATGTGATTTTTTTCATATAATTTGTTGCCTCGAGCCCCATACGCAACGCAATCAACACGTTCAGTCGCAAAACCCGTTTTCCAATCATAAAAGATGGTTGGGTAATGTAACTGACATAACCGGAGTGAAGTAGAATGCACATACCATTTGGAATGTTTAAGCATGAAGAACATACGAAAAAATACAAGTAAAAATTTTTGTCGGTTGTCACGGTAAAGATAGACACGTCTACTTTTATCAGGACACATGTTAGTGAACTCGGGTGATTCGTAGTTATATAGCCTAAGCCCGACCCTCATTAACAGAAGACAAAGATTAAGCCCGTACGACATTAAGCCTGTTCTAATGACCCTGCCACTTCTAGTTTTCCGATCTGTTTACTTCACATCCTTGCTCTCACTTGAGTACTATGGCTCTAATTTTCATAACTTTCCCTACCCAGTAATCTCTAGCTAATTGAATGTCATTAAAATGTAAAAAACAATTAAAAAAAATTGACGCAAAGTACCGTCACAATTATACAGTAGGTATATTTTTATGAGATAGTGTAAATATTATTTCTTAAGTAGCATAGCATAGCAAAAACGACCGCACTCATCATGGGTAGCTGATACAGTGCAATCTTTTTATACGACAGTATAGTTCACTGCACACCTGGCTATGTCCTTACGATCGCAAAAGGGAAGGAAATGTTAGTTGAATACCTACTTAAGAAGATACGGGGAACCCACGCAATCTCCATAGGTATCTCGGATGTTCGATTTTGGTAGTGGGGAAGGAAAATGGAATGTGGGTTTGGAATGATTTTACATATTCAACAAAATGGATAATGATAATTATTATAAATCGGATTGATCTCACCAGATTTGGAGTTTTCGCGAAATATTCATACCAAAAGCTATTAACCTATACAATAAAATGTACCTCTTCAAAGTCGGTGATTTTGTGAAAAATTCGACGATCACTTGGTATGGCTTTAGTCATGATTAAACTAAGCAGTTGAATCATATTTTTATAGTTTCATGAAGCTTTTAAAAAAAATTACAATTTCGCCTTGATGACAAAGGGGCTTTCCCCTTTCAGGAAATCTTATGACCGATTGTACTTGCTGAAGAAACGAAAATGACTTATGAAAAGGTCCTAATAAAACAAAGTTACGAATGAAATTTTGAATCTTATTCGGTAATAAAGTTCCAGTTTTCTCTGATAATTAGAATCAAATTTAAAGATACACACCAAAAAATATGTATTTTATCGTTGACGTAATTGCAATCATGACACAATTTAACAAGCCGTAATTAACGGATTGACGGAACATTACCGTGTTCCGTTCAATTTTACATGAAACATATACTTTACATACTCAATGATATAAAATTACACTTCCTGCCATTCAGGATAAACGCTATATGTGGAGTCAAATTACGTGCTTTACGAAATTCAACGTCATGTCAAATTAAAATCAAACGTAAAACTCAGTCATTTTTGATGCTCGTATATGTCGTGGTCAGGAGACGTAAATTTACACGATTTTTTTCTAGGTGTGTATGTAAAGTATTCAAATCAGTTCCAAAAAGATAGCAAATCCAATAGAAAATGAGGTAAATAGGCGATTATGGGCAGTATAAAGTTAGGAAAACTTTTTTACATTTCTTATAAAAGAAATGTATAGAATTCGCTCAAACTTTCAAGATTTTTTCCGAGGCCCAGAGGGCCGAGTCTTATATACCACTCGACTCAGCTCGACGATTTGGGACAATGTCTGTGTGTGTGTGTGTGTGTGTGTGTGTGTAACGGACAAATTCTCATTCGTGTTTCTCAACAATGGCTGAACCGATCTTGTTCAAACCAATTTTAAATGAAAGAACTAAAAAACAGTAAGAAAGCTATTAATTTGTTTTTGATTCTGATGTTTAGTTTCCAAGATATGAATGTTTGAATGCGTAAAAATGGCGTTTTCTGCAGTTTTTTTGAATTATCTACCGAAAATGACAATATAGGTTAACAATTTATATGTTTTTAGACAGCTTAAACGAATACCTTTTGAACAAGCTATAGATTGCTGAAATCGGACTATTATCAAAAAAGATATTTAACATTAAATGCGGACGGAAGATTTTTATCATTTCCCATTGCCAGAAATATGACCAAAAACATGTAATCTATTATTAACGCCAAAACGGCTTATTTTAGGTCAATAGTATCTTCGGAGAATTTAATGGAGGCAATATGCCCTTTCTTTTGGTATTGTGCTTTTGCTGATTGATTCCCCTATGAGTGAGATATTTTCACAAATTTTCTTGGAAGTGATTATATCGAAATGATGTCTTCAGAAAATTTGTAGCTCTTACTTTTGCGAATAACTTTACTGAAGACTTCAAATATCTCTTTTAAATACTTTAAAAGTTATGACGTGTTGTTTGTGGATTACTCTTTGTCGCCTATTTATTGTTCAATATAGTAATAATCCATTGAAATAAGCCAAACATTATTTCGATAAATCGAATTTTTTTGAATTTCATTTTTCTATTTACAACCGCTAGAAATAATCACCGAACACTTCCAAGTTGTCTAGAAGGAACTTGATAACTTATCAGTGCAGAAATGTTCATTTGTGCGAACCTTCTGACTGCAATTTTTCTAACTTATGACCATCGGATCGATCTGAAACATATCGGAAAATGAAAAGCGAAATAAATAACTCCAAGCAACGGCGTAGCCACGAGAAGGTTTTGGGGTTTAACACCATACAACCCCAACCCCCCCCCCCCCACCCACCACACCACACCAAAAAAAAAATTGTATTGGAATTGAAAATTTATGCAGACTGATTTAATTCAATAATACAATAACAATTATCTGATCCGTAGATTGATAACCTGTTGTTGTAAACATCATGAGGACTTTTGATAAATTTTCGGAATGGGGTCCTGATATGTAACTGATCTATTGGTCTTGATTTCACAGTTGTCTAATTGCATCAATATCAAATTCCTGCCTGAAAACATTCCAATAGAAAATTCCAGAGTTCTGTAATCAATCATAATCCTCAGATTTCTTTTCAAATTGAGCTCGTTTTTGTAGAGATGCACTAAAATAAGGGTCCTTATTTAATAGAAAGCGAAGTTAAAATTGATTTAATGTCAATGAAACATAGAACTGTTCGTTAAAAAAATGCATAACTTTCAACATTTGCTAAAAATGTTTTTGCCTTTCTCATTCACTCTAAAATTCGTCAATCTAATCCCGACCCGGAGGGCCGAGTGTCATATGCCAATCGACTGAGTTCGTCGAGATCGGAAAATGTCTGTGTGTGTATGTATGTGTGTTGAAAAAAATGTGACCTCTGTTTCTCAGACATGGATGGACCGATTTGCACAAAGTTAGTCTCAAATGAAAGGTACAACCTTCCCATCAGCTGCTATTGATTTTTTATTGATTGGACTTCCGATTCCGGAGTTACGAGTGTAAGAGTGCAATCACACAGCAAATTCCCATATAAACTGAAATGAAAAATTTTCAAAGTCAAATTTGTATTTTTGATGCCAAATGACTTTAAAATGCATGAAACATTGAGATGTTTGACAAAAATGGACTTTTTTGGACTTTGGTACATTTTTGCCTTTCTCATATAGAAAGGTTATGCAATCACTCTAAAAATCGTCAACCATACCGGCCCGGAGGGAGTATGCAGTGAGGGGTTGCTACTTTACAATTAAAACTAGTTTAAAATTTCTTAACAAGTTGAAAATTTTCGGCAGGACCTGGACCTCCCGGATCCTTCTCCATGATCCGCCGCTGGTTTCAAGCGATGTTTCAGTATCTCAAGATCTCAAGATCGTGGCTGTCGATCCGTTGTATGTATGTGCAAATCGTATTGAACATGTAATATTCATTTCCGCCATTGTATTGAACATAACCAGCCATGGAATCGTAGTCTGGACAAATGAGACAAGCACAATTGCACCACTAGGTGGATTAAAACAGGTTTTTTATTTTGGGAATGCGTCGAGTTGAGACGAAAACGGAATATGATTAATAACGAGGATAACACTTTTCGAATGTAGCGAGAAATTTATGAAAAATGACGATTTCCATTCGACTCTAGCAGGTTCTGATCGATTTTGATGAGCATTTGATTTTTGTTGTATGACCAATTGTATGTATAGGTCAAATGTTTAAAAACAGTAATTTAAGGTCAAGATAACATCATTTTGAAACCGCCAATTTCGGAGGTTTAGTATCTTCGATGAGTTTTACAAACGTTAAACAGCGCATCATTTGATAAAATAATTTTGACGGTATATCGTCCAAGAAGTATTTATGGTGAATTTTCTCAGGTTAATATTCATGACTACAATAAAGTCTCAACAAATTCGCTAAAGACACGAACCTTGTTACCATTTTCTGGAAAATAATTCTGCATAATTTTAAAACTTCAAAAATTATGGTTTCGGAATTATGCCGTTTGGACAGTAAGATCAATTTTCACCAAACCCCCACCAAACCGAATTTCTGGCTACGCCGCTGACTTCAAGTAAGTAGAAACAAAGTCGTTCTACATTCGTTCACAAGAAACTTCTTCGAATGCTGAATATCTATTATAATACATTGATAATACCCCGATTTTATCAGCAAAATATGAAAATATGTTTGATGGGCTCTAGCAGACGAACAAGACTGAATTCGAGTAAATCCTTTGGAAGATGGAAATATGCAAAAATAAAAAGTTAATCATAATCAGAAATAGTTATCAGACTACATCAAGGGACGGGAAGAATATTTTAACAGCTTCAGTTTATCATAACGAAAAAAATGCCCGATTTAATCAATGTCCCCATTTTGTCAGCCTAAAATACACCATGAGATTGACAAAAATGGGTCTTCATTGTATGTATTATTCACTGTGTTTCACATTAATAGGTACATTTCATTTTTGGGGATTTTTTATTGCATCGAACTACAACAATTTTTAGGTAGCTTTCAAGGGGTTATTTTATAGACTTCTTCCAAAATTTGGCGAACCTATTCCAATTCGTATACCAATTAATTGGTATACTTAAGAGTTTTTTCATGTTGCAGATAGAGAAAATACTGAAATTTTCAGCTTTTTTCCTACACAATAATACGAAAACTTATTAAACAATGTTTCCTAATAAGTTTGTGAAAATTATAAACTATTTGAAATTTTTTAATAGTATAATTTTTTATTTAACCGTGATTTTTTAATGAATAGTGACCATCGCTTCACAACGTAGTCTATTTTCCATGGCTTGCGGTGAGCACGATCTCTCGAAATGCTGAACTGAAAATTATGGAATAGAAATTAATTTTTAGTATTCTTTACAGATTTAACTCGCCGCGCAGATAGCTCTGAACTAGACCCGCTGGTGCCCTAAGACGATTTCGCTAGATTTTCAGAGCACTGTGCACCCAGTGCACTAACGCAAGTGACGGAAGGTTATCGAAAAGTTTCGGGAAAATGAAAATTCTAGTATTGATGATGATTTTCCCAAACGGTTCGTTTTCGAGAGGTTTTTATTTGTTCTTTGGCATTAGGATTAGCGATAATAATTCATATCAATGATACTACCGGGAAGTCACCTTTAGAAAAAGTCGATGTCGAAGTAAAATTTGGAACTATGCACGCATGCACTTCAGAGATAGCGTGATATCAGGAGCTGCGATTTCATTTCAACGCTTTTTTGTGAAAAGGGCGATACTTACAAATGTACACAAAAGGCTTTTTTCATACATGCGAATGAGGGCTTTGAAACGCAACAAATTTGCCTAAAAATTTGGATTCTACGATGTTTGCTACAACAAAAAATACAACGGGCGAAACTGTATTTTTGTTTGTTTATTTAAAGTTTCGCACTCTACGCTCCATGCAAACAAACAGGGTGATACTTTTTTGCTAGCAGTTTAGAGGCGAAACTGTTTTTTCGTATTTTTTTTAGGATTATCAAGCTGATACCAGCTGTAAATAGTAACAATGATCGCTATTGCAAAAACCCGGACGAAATCGGTGGTGTAAAACGGTAGTTATTGTAAAAAACGTAAGGGCGATACTTCAATGCTGATAGGTGGGACCGAAAAAATAAACAATCGCCAAAGGGGCGATATTATCATTTTGTCAATTGCAATAGCGAAAACAAATTTTAATTTGATAATTTCAAATATTTTATGAAGTTTTGGGTTTCGATCACTGAATCATGAAATCTAGGATGTAAAACCACAATAGTTCTTAAATAGGAAATAAAACCAAGTCTGGAAATATTCACTGTTGATTTTCTTTGAATGGTATCACTGCTAGCATCGCCCTTTTCAAGAAAAAGCGTTGATTTCTTAGTTCTCAGTCGAGTTGGAAATTTGAGTAAAGTATAAACTTCAAATCGATTCAAAAGAAAAATTTCGATTTTTTTGGCTCAGAACAATATATAAGCCCTTTAGGAAAATTCAGTTTTCCCACCACAATATAGATATTTTATTAACAGAGCATTAACAATAATTCGTTGGTATGTCTATTTTATGGGCCATTTTTTCGCTGTCCCATTGATTTGGTTTGAGATTTCTAGCACTGATGTTGTCCTATGCTGATTTGAGCGATTCTCTGAGTCCTGCCACTATTCCATGTAGTATGTGTTATCAAAAACATCCCGAAGCATCAAGTTCTAAATGTTCTCAAACGATATAATATCCGAAGAGAGTGATAAGAGTTATAAGAAATGTCTCATCACACTGTTAGGTGGATTAAAAGCGTTTTTACTGATAAGTTCTCCATCATGCAATCATATTAAAAAAAATCTTTTGTTTTAGGTCATTATTGACAAAATATAAGTCATTAAACAGAATGTTTTTGTGTAACTTAAATTTTGGGCATAAATTTAAGTTTTTGTTAAGATTTTCAAAAATTTTTCAGTGCATATTTTATTCATGCACAAGTGTTTATTGCCTGTAACTCGATCTTAGATAGTTTTGCTGTATAAAATACGTTAATCGAACAATGCTTTTTTTTTTTAAATTCTACATGCAAAAACTTCTACGCCAAAATTACTCTTGAGTCAATATGATCTCGTTAACTGTGGAAAATTTTTAGTCTGTGTTACCGTTTGGGTCTTTTACCCCATCGACCAGTTCCAAAGATGAGAGCAAAACGCGAGCAAGAGAGTTCGCCATACTGCTGTTCGACTTATCGAATATCGAATAGCGGTGGTCAGTTATTTTCGTCCGCGTCCTTTATCACTTATTTTTAAAAAGTGAAAGCTTGCTTGGAGCGAATCCTAGACCTGACACCCTTACAAACCACCAACTCCGCGGCACCTATGGAAGAGTCTGATGAATCGTCGTCCCACGGTTCCAATTTAATAACAGCAGATCCTCCTCTCACACTCACATAATATGATCCTACTATTGGATGAAAGGAAATAAAATTAGTTATTCTACTCTTTTCGAAATTATGCTAAAACGCCTATACGTATCTTGAACGTCAACATTCTCTCTATGCTAGTATTCGAGAATCATAAAATGAATTGAGTCCATTATTGCAAATGGAACTATGACAAAAAATTACTTCAATTATGTGTTACACTAAAGCGTTTCTTAAAGCCCTGATTTTTTTCTCGCTTTATCTCAAAAAATCATTTTTGGACGTACGAGTCACTGAATCGATCAAACGAGGGGATTCATCTTAGTGAGTGAATCGGATACGGTTCACTCACTAAACTGAATCGGTGTACCCATCTCTATGGAGCTGCAAAGGTATGCATGGTCTTCATAACAACGTTTGTTACACTAACATTCCTTCACTTCCCCGATGACTGTAAGAACGTGACCGGCACCGTTATTGGCATTTCAAAGTATGGAATTCTCGAAACAAACGAAACACGCACTGAGGATCTCTTAGGCCCCATTGATTCTCTGTGCAATTTCGCTTCTTCCGGTCAATCACGTAGTAGGAACTACGAAATGTACGGTCATCATGCTCTTGCTCATAATTATTTCATATAATATCGAATGTAATTAGGGGGAAAATTAAAATAAAGCACAAATAAAATATGCTCAAACGTTCTAAATAAATAACTCAATATTAATAAATAACACATAAACACAAAACACCAAATTACACACACGGTAGAAAAAACAGGAAACGCTCGGGACTAGAAAACTATGGGAAAGTAGTAAACAGAACCAAAACGGGAGAGGACAATTGCGAGCGAGAGGGAAGCTACCGATGGGGGTGGGCGTATAGTTGGAAAGTCGATTGCCTTGTACGCAGCGCACCTGGATTCGGTCCCGACCCCCCCATAGAGTTAGAAATTTTTCAGAGGAGATTTTTCTAACTCGAAGAGGCGAATGACCTTAAGGTTAAAACCTCTATAATCGAAATAAAAAAAGAAAAGAAAGGGAAGCTACTGGGTAGTTAAAATAAAAAAAGCAAATCACTTTGGATAGAAGTTTCCAGATAGACAGATTGGATTGAAAATTTAATGAAGTTAGAAATTTTGTGTATTAAAATAGAAAAGGAGGTTATTAAAAGAGGAGTGCCGAGAAGGAATCAGGTATAAAGTTAAAATAAGAGCATTCCCAGTGGCAGGCCTTTAAGCTTTCCCACTCTCACTTGCGCCATTTGCTTGCAGAACTCTTTATATTTTCTCCTAAAGCCATCGGAGTGGATTATAGTTCGCGCTTGGTATCCCTTCAACGGGCGGGCGTTGATAGCAGCCCTATAGGCAATAAACGGTGCCGTCGGGCACACAAAATCAGTCACAAGGCTCCACAGAGATCTCCGAACCGTTAGCCAGTAGCTGAAACCTGCCACAAGGTGCCAGAGTTCACTTGAATCGCTGGCCAGTGATATCGCTGGTCACACCCAACGGCCCACATGTAAAATCGCCACACCCACAGCAGACCATCGCAGCAGCATCCCGTCGTAGTAGCTACCGCAACAACGAACCGACCGTTTCCCGTTTCATCAGAGCTTTCGCTGGTCGGCCTTCTACACTACAGTGTACAGTGTCACTCACACACAAAATTGTAGGGTACAATAAATATATGAAAAAGTGAAAAGACCGTGTTTGTTCTTCTGATTGGGACAGAGTGACCCGGAGCCGACCCTGAATTCTCCGTGCCTCAAGCTCGAGCTAGCCAAGAAAAGAGGCCTTCGGAACCCACCCCAAACGGTCCCCGTGGCCTGATCAGGGACTGGGGGCATTATAATCCGTGACCCCTCTGGTCCGGTAAGTGACAGGTGAAACGTGTAAAGTTTCATCGCAATCGAAGATGGTCGGTTACGATTTTAAAGATTTTCGGATAAATCTTCATGAAAATGCTCAGTTTCCTGTTCTGGAAGCTGTGCATTTGAGCACAAGTGTTCTCGTAATGAACAGATCCTTTGGTAAATTCGCACGAAGCAGATTGCTTTCCGAACAACCTGTAAATCTGAATTAAATTCAGAACAAGAGAAACCACTGAGGTAATTCGATTATAGAAATGAAATTCATAATATTAGAAGCATCAAGCGTATTGAAATTGGTACCAAAAATGTATTCCTGGGTATTTAGTGTTTAATAACGCTCATAAAACAACGGCTGTTTAGACTACTGAGGATGTTGCAAATATTCGCCAGTTCAGCATTTTTAGAGCAGCCAAAAGATCCAGCCATCAAAAATATATCCAGTTGGCGGTTTTATTAGTAGTTAAAGAGACAATAATGTGAAATGAATGTTATTTAATTTTTTTTTAATTCAGGAATAATTCTATTGACAGTATTTTTCATTCTGGCGCGATTTTCATGAATGGATATTTTTCACGCGTTTTATTGTAACAGTTCTGCGAAAAATAATGGGCAAAACATACCCAGGTTGACGTACAAGATCTGTATTCATTTATGGATACGAACTCTTTACACAGTTAATGGGTTATTCCACTTTCAATGAAAATGCGTAGTTTTCTACGCATTAATTGGTATTTTATTTTATTAGTGTAGTTCGACAGTGCTTGTCTTTCCAACCTGATAAACTGGCTTATTTATTGCCATGTTTATTGAGAGCAAAGAGAGCCATATTTATCCAGAAGAAAGCCGAAGAGAGGATTGAAAATAACGAAATGTATGCAAGAGAAGCATTACAAATTTTTGCATATTTTTGTCTTCTTTCGGTAACATGATGCTGCATTCTGGTCAGCAATACACGGCAATGTTAAAAAACTGTACAGTGAAGTTAATTTAAAATTCACTGTTTATGCCATTTAATAGTCTGATGTATTTATGTTTTTAAAACGATTTTGAAATCCTCAATTTAGCTTAAGGGGGTAACCCCACGGTTGAGCACTGGCCGTGGAAATCTGTGAAATGAAGAATGTCGAATAAAAAAAAGTCGATTGTCACATCTTATCTTAGATTTGGTCCAGTAGATTGAGTTATAGTGTATACCGCAAAACAAGTTTTCGGTGTGGCGCCTGACTGAAAAGACAAACAATCTTTGTATCGAAAAAAAAATTATGTATCCAATTTTTTGCCGATAATACCTTACACAACCTCCCTTAATTTCCGACACGATTTAGGCGATTTTTCCGTATTCAACTTTTTGCTGTTCTATCGTTAAGAATTAAACCAAAATTTGTACTTCAGCGGAAATGCAAATCGTTCAAGATATGCTAGAAAATTACAAATTACTAAACAATATAAGCAAGCTCCGATTTCATTTAAATAACGATCAAAATGAAAATATTTGTAGCAGCTTGTTTGCCGTCATATTTAAAAGTGTTGCTTAGGTTATATTGCATGGCTTCATTTACAATTTTTTATTCAATCTTAGTTTTGAACTCTTTCGAAAGCAGTAAAAATATAAATAAACTTCCACTTGCTTATTGTGTTTTTTGTGAGTTGATATAACTAGAAAAGGGTAAAAATTGTGATTATATATTTTCTTTTACTCTTGCTAATATAACTAAAAATTGTTTGCACATTAAACTTCACTCATTTTGATAGCCATAGGTAAACTAACAATCGAAAACAATTTTCATCTCTGAATCCAATTATAAAATGTCGTTCGGCGTTTTGTTTCAAAATGATTCGACTTCTGCTAACCTGCAATATAACTCTTCGATGTGGCGTTTTGAAATGACCGTGCTGCACCTTCTAGATATAGGACGATAAAGAATATTAAAAAAGTTGCATTTAAAATTCGATTACACCTGTTTTTCGTACGGGATAAAACTTGCTTACTTGCACTCAAATGATATGTGTGCAACATTGGCCATAATAATGCAAATGAAGGTCAAAAAGTTGATTCAAATTATTGAGATGTATGCAAGAGGAACTTGGCGGCCTTTTACACTGTTTTCGTTTGGTTTCAGGACGCAGCCATTTCTGCAATGACAGATACTAACGTCTTAAGCGGACCCTACACGAGCAGAAATATTGTCAATAAACCAATTATTGATCAATATATTGATCGTGTAGTGTCGTTTTGAAAATATTGATCCTGTAGAATTCAAATGGGATTGACGTATTGATGCCGTCTTGTCAATATTTTTATTGACAATATTCTGCTCTCGTGTAGGCAGGGTGGCCAGACCTACCGATTTATCGGTAGTCCTACCGATTTTGGTCTTCCCTACCGATTCACAGACGACCAAGTCAAAACTACCGATATTTTGTTATTCCTACCGAAAACTACCAATTTTTATTGATTTTGGACACATCCTACTCAACATTCATTTCTTGGGTTGGATTTGGTCTGAGATCTGTGTTGTCAGTATTTTACAATTCTATGTCAATACTACGTTTTTGGGACAACAACACGGCCTACCGATAACTACCGATAAACTTTTAGTAACCCTACCGATATTAAGGAATTCTATCTGGGCACCCTGTAGGGTCCGCTTTAGGCCGGACTACACTCAGGCCTAAAATCAAAGATAGTACCGTGTGGCGGTACCAACTAATTTCAAACTTTCCACTATTAGTGTTCTTAGTAATCGTGATCATAAGATTTTGTTATGATCTCAACAGCAATCTACGCTTCTGTACTTACGTCATCTACGGCCAGTTGTTGGCTTCTTGAGGAAACAATTGGATTTGGCTTTTTTGATGGCAACAAAAATTGCTACTTGGAAAATTGGTCTGTCAAATAACCTAATCAAAACCCAGCAATGGAATGATCGATAGTTCAGAAATGGAATGGCGAAAAAGTCTGCGAAATTCATTCTCGTTAGTTTGGCTGATATTGTACAAACTTCCCACCCTCCCGTGCAAAAGTAAAAAAAAAATGTGACAAACAAGTAGAACATACACCCCTTCCCGGCCAGTACAAAGGATTGTGGCAGTAACAGCGCTGAATCAAACACTCATGAATCGAACGGAATCGAATCGAGAGGGGGGAACTAGGCAAAACATACTTCTAACATCCGCGCACAAAGTGGGATGTGATGTGTGAATGTCGAATTTGCGGAAATAATAACTCGTTCCCATTTTATTTTTCTATTTCGCTACCAGCGAGTGTGTCGCGTCAGAAGCAAGGATAAAAATTCTCGTTAGTATCGAACGGGGGTAGCGAATTTAGAAAATACATAAGACATTCCCCTCTCGATCAGCATTTCCATATTTTATTAAGTTTGATGGGTGTACTGCTCAAATGATGAAAGTGAGCGACGTGTAGCGTAGATGGAATGTAGGATGCCTTTGCTTACTCTATTGGAAATTTTCCATTGCTACTGGATTTTGAGAAATCGGTAACGTTCTTTTTGACAAATCTTCTCTCCAATCTATATTTTAGCATGTTATCAATTCCAGCAGGAATCTTTAAGATATTTAAATTCACAATGCTCATAGTAAGTAACTGCCTAGATAAAGACGTTTAGTAGATATGTTGAAAATAAATTCGATAAAATCGATTATTTTTTTCGAAAATCGCTTCTTTAATAAGTTAGTTGTGTTTTATCATATACAACAATAAATAACAAAATGTGCGATAAATTCTGCACAGCTCTCCTAAAAACCTTACCGATTAGTAAAACTATTTTGAGGTTATAAAATAAAATTTCTATTGTTGTCTATCACCGACACCAGATATGCAACTCCACACGAAAAGATAGAAATCAGCTCTAGTGCTAAATACTACTTCTGTTTTCAAATTAGTTGAATTTAACAACAAATTCCTAAAAATAACAAGCGATTTAGTTAAAATTCAGCTTTTATTTTTCTTATTAAGTTTTTGTTTTTAAGAGAAGGTTTTAGTTAAATCAGGACACAATCCAGCGATACAAAAACTAAAAATAAAATTTGCATTTTTAACTTTGCTTGCGGTTGAATTTAGGAATGAAATCAGCATTCTCAACCAAATAGCTAAAGAATGCTATTTTGTTATTTCGGAGTTGTGTATATATGCTGTAAAAATTCAGCCCGGCGAATAACAAAAACCTTTACTGAATTTTATAACCAGAAACATTGTTAAAAACAGAACAGTTTTTGCTCATGTCAAATTCACTTGAGCGGAAAAAATTAATTGTTAGTAATTTGTGTTGTGGCAGATTTGTGCACGAAATATTGTGTGAATTAACGTTGTTTAGTTTTAGTTCAAAAGGATTATTGTCAATAAGTGCACAGATAAAATGAGAAGTTAATGTTGCATGAAATTGTCCACGAAAAGTGTAGTATTTTGGTTGAACATGATGGTAAGTTTTTATTTTTCTCTTATATTCTGGCCTGGTGTAGTAAAATTGTGGCAATGTATGTATTGTCAAGAAAGAAGACTTAATGTCAGTGAAACAATTATAGTATCATCGCATAATGTATTTATTTAGCATGTTTACGTCCGTTTAGTTTCCTACGTGTATGATATGTCAGAGGTGGATGTTAAGCGCCATTTTGAAATCCAAGATGGCGACTCCCGGTTAATCAAATTTTTTTGCAACACAATCAGTATAGGAGTTTTTAAAAATGACTGACGAGTGAGTGTCGATGGTTGATGTTTAGCGCCATTTCAAAATTAAAAATAACGACTTTCGGTTTAACGAAGCTCGGGAGAACCTAATCATTAAGGTTATTCTAGGAATGGTTCGGATGAATTGTTTCCAGAGACAGATGTTTTACGCCAATCTAAAATCCAAGTTGGCAACTTTACACGCAGAAAATTAAGCATATTTTAACCAAAAATATCATTTATTGTTTATTACTTCAAATAACAAACTTTTTGGTCTGAAAATATTTTTTGATCGCAACAACAATAAAATTTTATTTTCAATAAAATCATTTTTAATTTCAGTAATTTTGTTTTAATTTCAATAAAATATTTATTAAAAAAATTAAATAATATTTGTTTTGAAACAATAAGTAAATTTTATTCTATTCAAAATAAATAAATTTATTGTCTCCCGACCAATAATTTTATTATTGAATTTAATCCATATTTTTATTGAACCTACAAATCTTTACTTCGGCGTGTAAGTTAAGCGAAATTCTATAATCTAATCACAGTTTTTTCGAAATGGAGGTGACGAATAGGTATTAGAGGTCGATGTTGTTAGGGGTTTTATGTAATTAATCCAGAAATTATGACAGATCCAAATAAGGAATATTTGTCAAAGTTTGTGGTTTACGTTTTTAGATTCCATTTACGGGAATATATTTCTAACAAGAAATTGTTATAAGCCAAGGTTAGGAACCAAGGAAAAATTCTCGCAAATATTCATCAAGCCTATTCGAAAACAACTATACTGAATGAGTTACAGAATTATATTCATCTTGATTGGGTTAACCCTTTAGGACGCGAGTTTTTTTTTTCATTGTTAATACTGTTATTTTTAGCTTTATATAGGTTTTAGGGGTCACTGATTCTGATTCTGACGTCAAAAATTTAAAATTCAAAATGTGGATCCAGTATAACGACTACGCGACCCAAAAAAAACCGTGAATCGAGTTTTATACTGACGGTAACAGAATTTGCCAAATTTGTTAAAATGGTTGCCATTTTGTAGGCGCCATTTTAAATTCTGGCATCAGAATCGTAATCAGTGACCCCAAAAAACTCTCGTAAATCGAGTTTTATGCGCATTTTTTCGAAAAAACTGACCTACAAAAAATTCTGCAAAAAATATATTATTTAGTTCAATGTTTGAGATACTTTCAAAAAAATGTTTGAGTCTCTAGGACTTTTAGTTCAGACACAGCCGAATTTGTTGTAAAAAACGAGATTTTCGAGTTTTAATTGTTTATAACTAATAAGTAATTAACAAATTCACATATTTTTTGTGCTAGTTATACTCCTTACATCTCTAAGAGTTGATTAAAGGAAGAAATCGTATTTAGATATCAACGCCAACTATCAAAATCAAATAAAAACTTAGGAGAAGTAAGTGGGACGTGTACGTCCCTCCGCGTCGCAATGTTTGAGGGGAGCAAAGGTTGCAGCACTTTTTTGAGATTTTTTTTAAAACTTTGCGTGAAACGAATTGATTGAAACTTTTATACATTACAATGAATTATTTCAATAAGATGTTATAATTTTTCTACGCAAAAATATCGACAAACGACTCGGTGGCGAAGCTTTTTGTAGAACGCCTCTGGAAAAACACAATTTGCGGTGTTACCTGCCATTCAAAAACTACTCAACCGATCTCTTTCAAACTTTGCATAAACATTCTATTCAAAAAATACCTAACCCCTACGTAGAGTTTTTAAGATAAATTTTCAATTAGGGGTTTTTTACTCATTTAATTTTTTTTCGTTTCGCGAAAAATGCTGCCTTTTTATTAGTAAACACCCCTTTAATCGAAAAATTATCTCTAAAATTCAACGTAGGAGTTAGATATTTTTTACATAGAATGTGTATGCAAAGTTTGAAATAAAACGGTTGAGTAGTTTTTGAATGGCAGGTAACACCGCAAATCTTGTTTTTTCAGAAACAAAAAGCTTCGTCACCGAGTTGTTTGTCGAAGTTTGGCCTAGAAAAATTACAGCATGTTAATGAAAAAATACACTATAATGTACAAAAGTTTTGATCAATTCTCTACACACAAAGTTCTAAAAAAATTCACAAAAAAGTGCTGAAACCTTTACCCCCCCCCCCCCCCCCCTCCTAAAGGAAATTTCGTTAAACTGGAAGTCGCCATTTGGATTTAAAAATGGTGCTAAACATTGTCCTCCGACACCCTCGTCAGAACCATTTCGAAAATACCCATATTGATTGTATTCCAAAGGACTTCAACTGAATCAAATTAATGTCGAAATATAAGTCTAAAAAGGAGAAATTTTATTTTTTCAAATCAGTAGAAAAAACGATAAATTTAACCAAAGCTGTCGTAAATTTAAAAAATTGACATTCTAAATTTAACTACGAAAAATTTTAAATTTAAAAACAGAATGGCTTAAATTCAAAACTGACATTTGTTGAAATCAACTGAAGAAAAAACTAGATTGAACAAAACAACCTCCCTAAAATTAGTATATTTTTCCAGGAATTCAACTAAATAACTAGATAATTTTAATGCAAAAAAGTTTTGAATTTAGAGTATATATTAGTTGAAATAACCGAAAATAGCACTAAATTCAGCACAAAATTCAATTGAGAAGAGAATGTGTCTCCGCTAAAAGTGACAGCATCATTTTCTCGCCAAATCAGCAGAGAAAACAGAAATTCCAACTAGCATTTTAGCTCTTTTCAGGAAGATCGAGAACAACTAATCAAAATCAGCAAATTGAGAATTTGCTTAGTTGTCCTAAATAATAACTAATTCAATTAAGTAAATCAACTAAGGTTTTCGCATCTGAGCCGAATTTTGGTTCTCCGTGCATTATCTGAACACTAGGCCTTTTCACTTAAACGGCGCCGCCTTCGAAATACCAAATAAATCCTATCGGCAAAAAGCGTCAATTGTCAGATTTTTGTGCATTTTCAAACCTCTGATAAAAAATATAAAAAACTGTATCACTTAAGCAAAACATATTTCATTCCACCTTTGCTGTTCTGCTTTAACACATATCAAACCTCATTGGGGCGGCCCTCGTCGACAGGTTGCCGCGGGTAATCATGCAAACATTCTGCACTAATTTAGCAGACAGAAACCGCTAACTTGCAATTATCTCGACCGCTCGAAGTACTTTAGTGTCAAACTGATTGGATTCTACCAAATAGGCGTCGTCGTCGTCTGCCTTCCAAGCTGGTCTTAGAGCAACCATCGATAACCGCATCGCACTTTGACAGTTAGGTTTGCCCCCACACTTCGGAAAAAAGTATTTTCGTGTACTCGACCGAACCATTTCCAAATAACGCAGTATCGCCACAAGACATAAAATCAAGGTGCAGCAGCCCGCCCAGTTTACTCAGGGGATGTACTTCGATTAGTAGATTTTTTTTGCCGGCCTCATTATCGGGACACGAAAGACCTGCTGAATGTACCTACCTGGTGGAACGCAATGGTTTTCAAATGGCGCTGAAAATTATTTACAACGATGTTGCGTGATAAGCTGGTGCACCTACTTACTGAAGATCGGGTGTGCAGCAGTTTCTCAGAAAAGGCACCTTCGATACGTAACGTTAGCGACAGGAAGGTCACTCGCAGGTTTGCTGTTTGGTCGCGTGCAAAGAAGCAGGTTCTCCACTAACTAGCGGACCGACCCACCGCATACAGGTGCTGCCCCTTTGCAGCGGCATCAAGATATGGCGAAAACAACAACTAAATGGTAGGTACGTTGCCTGGTGCGGAATACTGCATCACTCAGAAGGAAGTTGGATAGCTTTGAGCAAACAATTTTTCAAGAACATTACCCAGAATCTATTTGTTTAGCTGGTTGCCTAAAAGTCTTCCTATATCCTGTAATTACCTTCATTACTGTCCAAACGTCAATCTAACGATCCGGTAATTGAAGCCTCAGCTCTTCCTAAAATTTTAAAAGGAAATGTTTCGAGTCAGCTGCACATATATAAATTTTGCCGCACCTATGATTTAGGATCAAAATAATTACATACCACTTGTAACACCTAATTCATTCACTCTTTCCAAAACGGATCGAGTTTGTGTTTCACGAGCTAAAATAACATCATGTTACAGGCGACCAACAAGGGAACCGGCCTTGCTGTCAGTAAGTACCTGTTTGGTGCTGTTTTCGCCCGAGCTCAACTACTAAAATGAACACTTACACTCTCCAATAAAGGGGATTTATTTCCTCAAGAAGTCGGCAGTCCTAGGGCCGATGGTTGGCAGGAAGGGAGCGGGTAGGTGTGGGGGATGTCTTTCAACGTTTAATTTTAATTTGTGCATGGGCAATTCGTATCATGAACATGACAAGACCCACAATCAGCTGGCTCGAAGCTCGGACGGTATTAGGACTCTAATGGAACAAATTAATGCATTCAGCGTGTGTGTCTGGGAGTATCGATGATCAACCATCAACCCACTTACTCGTTGGGAAAAGTTGTTATTATCTGCGAACGGAGGTGTAGACAGAGACCTTGGGTGTTTTGGTTCGAGTTTTTGTATGAAATGGATTAAGATCAAAGCATAAGAAAATTTCAGAGACTAAAGAACAGAATTAAAGGATTTGTACAGGACACGACCACGGTGAAAATTAAAAATGTTGCTTTCTCCAAGAGCGTGCAATTCGCGAGTGAATTTTAGTCAATCACAACTATCGACTCGCGTTCTAGCTTACTATGCTGCTCCCACGTGTTACAATTTGCTATACACCCATAAAACGAATCTATGACAAAAGGTCGAAAGACAAATGGTCGAAAATACAAAAAGGTCGAAAGACAAAAGCTCGCATAAATTTAAAGTCGAAACCAAAATTTTGACATTTCCTTTTATTTTTTAAAGTTCCTTCCAGGAACTAAAAATCAAATATCATAGCCAATATATTCATAGATAAAAATTTTAAAAGATTGGAAATGTTCTGTAGCAATTCCGTGTATCAGAGGTCAAATAGCTTCCAATTCAGAAACTGCAGTTCCCTGTTGTAAATATAGGCTGTTCACTTCTTCCATCTCCTATGATGAAGTATGAATACAGGGCGGCTAGAACAAATGTTCTACTTGCGTACAAGCCAAAGGACGTTTTCTCTCCATGTCGTTTTCTGTTTCCTATAGCGCGGATTGTGGACTTATAGGCGATACGAAGTGCGGACAAAGACGCGCCGCCACGTGCGTAAGGCGGCACCGCTAAACGCCGTCAGCCGGATCGTTGCATCCGTATTTTGTTTCTAGTACGCTCTGCGGAGATCCAGCAGTTACCGAACTCCAAGCTAGGACCTCAACAACACTTTCGCGCAAGGCAGCGTAAAACAGCTGCGTCGTCGTCGAATAGCTTTCATCAAATTTGGTGCAAGCAGCGCGATACCGGCAGTCGTCAACGTTTTAAAGGTGTGAAGTGAACAGCCTAACCGTCACTCTGGTTTCGGCAGCTGACTTATTATTGGTAGTTATTGGGGACTCTGCCTGTGATGATAACCAGTAGTTTAGTCGCGATCTTTTGATTATTACTTGGTGTCATCCCGTGAGACGAAGGACTCTTCGGCTTTTGCGTCTGCCGTTTCGTTTTCCCCAAAATTTAGAAATATTTACTTATAGCCTTGGAGTTGGGTTTCTGGTCGGGCAACATTGAACGTGACAAGTGGTCCTCGTAAGAGGTGGCGCTTAAACCGCTTGTTCAGTGAACTGGAAAACGCTAAAGCGGATAGATCCGCTATATCTTGCAGGCTACAGTTCAAACAACGTGAATTTGTATTTTTGAAAATATGATTTATTCTTAGGAAAATAGTTTATATTATATTTAGAATTATATGTTTCTCTGTATATTATAGTGAAACAAAAATCGTTTAGCACTTTTATATATAGAATAAAAATGTCGCATACCAATCATAGTTAGTGCATCATTTTTAAAGCAGAAGAGTAAAATAAATAAATATATCAAAACTGCCGCCTAATGTGGCTACGCCACATCGCTTTGCTTCGTGTGCTGTCCGACGTCGCTCGGCTCAGTCGGACCTAAACTAATTTATCGACTCTATGGTTGAGTAAGCCGGGCAAACGAGTGGATCACAGGTTTGCTTGCGAGGGGCCGCCGCTTCCGACGGCGGGTCGGCGGCCACCTCGTCCAGCGGATTCTCAGCGGCTTTGCGCCGCTTCGGTTCCTTAGCCTCGGTTATGCGGTTACACCGCATTACGCTGGCTATGCAATCAACTTTAAAGCAGTTTCGTCTTAGCTTCATCGAACATATTTTGTGCTTGGCACTATTGAATATTCCAGTACTATAATTAAGTGTGACAGGCAATCAAAATACGATGTGTTGAACCCCAAATCGCAAATCATTACTGATAAAGGAATATAATTGTCAGATCAATTATCATATAAAGAACAGCTCATGTTATAAAGAAGGAAAAACACAAAATTCAAAATATTGTATTTCATGATTTAAAATTTTTATAGCAAAATTCAAGTTCATGGTAGAATTCATTATTTGTTTAACATTAACATGTAAGAAATACTGCGATTGAATAAGAAACCGCGTGAAAAGGTCCCTTACGTTTAATGCCTTTCAATATTGCATATTTTCGATGTTTTGTCCATTTCGACGTTTTGTCCCTTTCGGCGTTTTGTCCCTTTCGACGTTTTGTCCCTTTCGCCCTTTTGTCCATTTCGACCTTTTGTCCTTTCGACTTTTTGTTTGGCTCTTCGACCTTTTGTCCCTTCGACCTTTTGGCCTTTCGACTTTTCGTCCCTAAACTCATAAAACATAATTTATTAAAGGTCATTTAACAGTAACAAAATCCAAAAACCAAGCACCGTGCTCTCTGCTATACTTCTGAACTAATCTTTTAATTCAAATAATCAATTATCTCACTAGCATACCGGCTTCAACCTTCGTTCGAATCGGTCACAAATCTTGATAGTTACTGTTTTACCTAAGGGCCGTTCATATACCACGTGGACAAAAAATCTTCATTTTTGACTGCCTCCCTGTGTGGACAATTCCTGTCTCAGTTCTGAACGATATTATGATCTATTAAATTTACGTTTTAAAGATTCATCATAATAACACAAAGATGATATAGATAGAATGACAGATCATTGAATTCGCTCGTAATTTTAACAAACCTGGCAATGCTTTCAATTTACATAAATGTCTGCACATTTACACACTATGCTATTATAAGCGCTTTGGCTTATTCAAAATCTTGAAGAAATTAAATATAATCCAACGCTTACACCAATGACGATACAAATTTGTTTCACTTCATTATATAAGCAGGACCATCCAGGGCTGTAGAGAGAAATTAGGGGCCGGGGGGTCCAGCATAAGGGCCCCTGCCATCATTGTAGAATTTTCGAACACAGAGACTGTAAAGCTCGAAATGTGTTGAAAAAATAATTATCTGCTATTATGTAATTCATGGAGAACTATAGGAGAATACACTTATAGCGGTAAGCTTGAAATTAGTTGGTACCGCCACACGGTACTATCTTTGATTTTAGGCCTGAGTTTAGTCCGGCCTAAGACGTTAGTACCTTTCATTGCAGAAATGGCTGCATCCTGAAACCAAACGAAAACAGTGTAAAAGGCCGCCATGTTCCTCTTGCATACATCTCAATAATTTGAATCAACTTTTTGACCTTCATTTGCATTATCATGACCCATGTTGCACACAAACCATATGAGGGCAAGTAAGCAAGTTTTATCACGTACGAAAAACAGGTGTAATCGAATTGTAAATGCAATTTTTTTAATATTCTTTATCGTCCTATATCTAGAAGGTGCTACACGCTCATTTCAAAACGCCACATCGAAGAGTAATATTGCAGGTTAGCAGAAGTCGAATAATTTTGAAACAAACCGTCGAACAACATTTTATAATTGGATTCAAAGATGAAAATTGTTTTCAACTGTTTACCTATGGCTATCAAAATGAGTGAAGTTTAATTTGCTCACATTTTTTTAGTTATATTAACAAGAGTAAAAGAAAAGAATATATAATCACAATTTGTACCCTTTTCTAGTTATATCTTCTCACAAGAAACACAATAAGCAAGTGGAAGTTTATTTATATTTTTACTGCTTTCGAAGGAGCTCAAAACTAAGATTGAATTAAAAAATGGAAATTAAGCCATGCCATATAGCCTAAGTAACACTTTTAAATATGACGGCAAACAAGCTGCTACAAATATTCACATTTTGATCGTTATTTAAATGTTAACGGAGCTTGCTTATATTGTTTCGTAATTTATACTTTTCTAGTATATCTTGAACGATTTGCATTTCCGCTGAAGTACAAATTTTGGTTTAATTCTTAATGATAGAACAGCAAAAAGTTGAAAACGGAAAAATCGCCTACATCGTGTCGGAACTTAAGGAAGGTTGTGTAAAATATTATCGGTATTTTCGATACAAAGATTGTTTGTCTTTTCAGTCAGGCGCCACATCGAAAACTTGTTTTGCGGTATACACTATAACTCAAAATCTACTGGACCAAACCTAAGACAAGACGTGACAATCTTGTTTTTCATTCGACATTCTTCTTTTCGTAGATTTCCACCCTGCCGAAATCTTCCAAACAGTGTTGCTATTTTTTAAAATGAAAATGGATTCTTGTTAATTTATTTTATGCCTGCAATATTTTGTATCTTGAATCCATTATATTAATAAAGGGCACCGTTTTTCAATGTCATGGATGTTTAGTAAGGTTTGATGAAACTATTTTCTGACAAATTTTAGATTCATTTATTCATTTTTACTCTTTTAACGATAATAATATTATTTGTCAAAAGTAATTACATAATTTTTCTATAAATATAGCAACACTGCCAAACATCATTTAGCTATCCCTGCAGTAACATTGCGTACGGTGCAAAAAGTCAGAATCAACCAATCATGAGCTGGAACATTCTGACGGAACAAAAACGCCCCTTTCTATTGTCATGTTTTCTCTTAGGACCAAACGTTGAGACATTTGCACAGTTGTTTTTCGCAGCATTTCACAAGTAACTGAGGCTTCTATTTTTTGGTCGATTTTCGATTTTTTCGTAGCACTTTAAAATCAAAGTCCGATTATTGCTAAAACCACGATTAACATGTTATTGTAAAATAATAACATTAAGCAATTTGCAAAAAGCTGTTGTAGCCTGGGCAATGATGCGAAGAAGAAAAACTGTGCAAAATTCAAAACGATTGGTCCAAGAAATTTTGAGATATGATTTACACCGGATTTCATCGAGATCGTGAAGATTCACTGTCTACATCCAGTATCAGATTCATTTTGTAAAGTTATAATGGTCAATTCATTATCAGACAGATCGCAGACTATAGGAAGTAACTAATTGTAATTTTTATTAATTCAATTTCTGAACTTTTGGTATTTCAGGCTTGATTGGGTAATCGTGCTGATAATTTGGATTACTTCATTTTCAGCAAAGTAGGTCTTCCATATGCATGGTTAGCATTATTAGTTAGATTTATGACATTTTCGACGTTTTTTCACTCACTCCGCGTAAAATTAAAATATCGAAAATATCCTACGTACGTCGCTATTGACATAAGGAATCAGAAAAACTAGTTTTTGGCACTAGGTTAAACATCACGGCCGTGAATACCTTTTAAAAAACGCGCATAAGGTAAAAAAAGCTGCAGAGCCGCCATCTTGTGATGAAATTGCTCGAAAAAAATATTTTGTTTGATTCAATACTTATGTTATAAATCCCATTCAACAATCTGTCGATTGACCTTTTTATTGAGCAATAAAAAAATTCTCGAAATAAGGCTATGTTTTCGTGCTCTACAGTGGTGTAACCCCTTAAGCTAAATCGAGAATTTCAAAATCGTTTTAAAAACATAAATACATAGACTAATAAATGGCATAAACAGTGAATTTTAAATTAACTTCACTGTACAGTTTTTTAACATTGCCGTGTATTGCTGACCAGAACGCAGCAATGCAAATGGCAGCATCATGTTACCGGAAGAAGACAAAAATATGCAAAAAATTGTCGTGCTTCTCTTGCATACATTTCGTTATTTTCAATCCTCTCTTCGGTTTTCTTCTGGATAAATATGGCTCCCTTTGCTCGCAATAAAGATGGCAATAAATAAGCCAGTTTATCAGGTAGGAAAGACAATCACTGACGAACTACACTGATAAAATAAAGTAATTAATGCATTTTCAATAAAAGTGGAATAACCCATTAACTGGGTAAAGAGTCCATACCCATAAATGAATACAGATCTTGTACGTCAACCTGGGTATGTTTAACCATTATTTTTCGTAGAATTGTTACAACAAAATGCGTAAAAATATTCATTCATGAAAATCGCGCCAGAATGAAAAATACTGCCAATAGAATTATTTCCAAATTTAAAAAAAAAACAAAAATTAACATTCATTTAACATTATTGTCTCTTTAACTACTTAACAAAATAAAATCGCCAACTGGATATATTTTTGACGGCTGGATCTTTTGGCTGCTCTAAAAATGCCGAACTGGCGCATATTTGCAACATCCTCAGTAGTCTAAACGCCGTTGTTTTATGAGCGTTGCCGAAATGTTCCGTTTCCGCCACGGATTCAGATGCAGGGCGATAATTTGCAGGTTCCGCTACGAACCTTAGTTTGCAGGTTAACTCGCCTAAAATAATTCTTAATGATTTTTCATCGAGTAGTTGTGAAATGGATAAAAAGCACTCATTGTCAGTGGCAAAAATACCCATTTTTGATAGCTCGAATAATTTCCGAAAATGGGCAATTTGAATACAATAGGTAAAGTTTTTTTACCGTGTATATTTATCCGCATTACACAGAAAACTTGCATTTCCTAGCAGTAGGTAATCTTAAATCTGCGAATCCTACTTCCTCCAACGATCAATGAAAGAGAGGGAGTCCAAATTTACCCCAAAATAATGAGATATTCCCCAAAGCCGACTAAACTTCGTCCCATTAATTTTGAGTAAAAAAATCATTCCCTCTCACTTGTTTTCCGGCCGTGAAATAAGGACAGCAAATTAAATTACCTGCTGGTAGGTAATAGATTTTAAGTGTGTAACTGCTATGAACTGTGTTTATCCAGTAACAGTTTGTCCGGAATTTCCTTTCAAAGAGAATTTTGACAGTTGGCTTTTAACCCGTAATCATATGTTTGTCGAGAAATAACTATCATGGCACCAATTACAACCACCACCTCTAACTCGACGAGCGCCTATTCAAACTGAATAAAAACATGCATATGTATACCAATTTATTTTCTTTTGTGCATTTAATATTATGTCACTACAAAGCGCTGTACATCATCGGCCAACTTTCAACTATCCAACACGTTAAAGTTCTAAGTTCAGAAACATATCGGCTACAAGTTGACAAAAATTGTACTCAAAAGCTATAGAACGAGACATTTGACGAAGAAAAGCTATATTACTGCACGAAAATATCGGAAAGAAAAACAATTCACCATGTTGTCTAATTTACACATTTTCTTTAACTTGAATTTGTTGTTTTTTTAACATTGGCGTGTAACGCAGATCAGAACGCAGCCATATAAATGACAGCATCGTTTGATTAAAGCTTAGCCAAATATTTTAGTCCGGTTTAAAAGTTAGTCCGGCTTAAAAACTGTTGGTACGGCTTTGTGCTTACGGCTATTAGTGCTGTTAATTTCAATGACTTTTTTCATTTCATAGGTAAATTGTGTATTTTCCGCCGGTCTCTGTTCGCACTGTGTACTAGAGATGGGCCATTCGTTCGCGAACGGTTCAAGTGAACTGGTTCTTCGAAGAGAATGAGCGAACGGAAGTTCTTTTTAAAAGAACGGTAGTTCTCAATTCTCTTCAAAGCGAATGAACTGAACCTGACCCAAAGCCGTTTGGCGAATTTCTCGGACCGATTTTTAGGCGAACGAATGAAAATGAACCGACTTGGCGTCCCACAAACCGCTCTCTGTGCTCTCCCAGAATGGAACCGGCGAAGAACGACTCATCACATTCTCTATTTCTCTAGTTATACATCATGAAGAAATCGCTACCCTTGATGAACTTGTTAAGCATACAGGGGTATAATAGTTTGGGCAGCATCTGTTTGGTTCCTCTCCAAGAATCGAATGTTTTGAGAGACATTCGCTAGATACAAGTAAATTATCAGCTGAACGGAAGAACGGTTCATCTGAACTAGTTCTTTTTACAGAACTGTTCAGTCGGGAATGGTTCTTCGAAGTGAACTGTTTCGCCCATCTCTACTGTGTACCTATCATCGACACCAGAGAGGTGATCCAAAACAAAATATCGGATCATCTACACATGGACCGGGACCAACGATTCTACTTCCCATGCGAATAAAGGCGTGATACAGAGTTTTCATCTTAAAATATCCCAACGATCTCAGCCGGGATTAAAAACCAGACCACCTGGACTGAGCGGACACCAGCGTCGTCTATGATCAAAATTTGTTCAAACGACAATGATTAGTTTTTTTTATTATTTTTTTTTGTTCATAATTACCTGCGCAATGCCCTACAATATAATAATACAAATAAATTTAAGCAAGATTGCTGAATAAACAAGGCTATCTATAAAGATTAATTTATTATGATTTTTTTTAAAGATTTGAAGCTCTTGAAAAATTGAAATTATTTATTCAAAGTGGCTTTCAAAACAGTTCGGAAAGATCGCTTGTAGTTCATGACTCTTGAAAATTAGTGTACTTTTCGAAAATAAATGTCTTGTTTTGCCACTTTCTGCTCCGAGGTATGAAAAAGATGATTTTCCATGATATGTCTGAAGGAGACACATGGTAATGTTTGATTCCCCAGGGTTCGCAATATAATTTATAAATGTCTCTTAGTATTATCAACAATTGAAAAAATGTGTATTCTGCTAAAAATTCACTAAACCAATTTTTTTAAAATGAATTTTTAAATATAGTGCACTTTATATTCGTAAATGTTGACTTTTTAAACTACCGCAGGTGCCAAGATTTCAAGGTAAAAAAATAAAAAATAACACCAAATATGAATTCAGCGACAAAAAATTACCCCAATGTAAAGTTTTCATCAAATTCGTACCCCTTTTGAGGTTTTGTCCGACTTTTGTATGGAAGGTGCGCCAACTGAATTTGATAAAAACATGAATAAAATTGAATTTTCCTTTTTTTTCTTTCATCTCATTTCACACATGATTAAAAATCCTTGAAACATTTTTGAAGTCGTAAATTGAAAATCCAAGCTTCAAAAATAAGGTTCCATTTTTGGCACGGTTCCGGTTTTGGCAAAGCTGAAAAAAATAAAATTGTTGCCAAAAACGGAATCCTACTGTAATATGCAAATAGTCAAAAACCTACCAATATCAAAACTAGAAAAATCCAAAACGGAGAAACAATATATAACAATATATGAACAAAATTAAGACAATGGAAAAATTAAAAAAATCAATGTATATAAACAATTTGAATAAATAGCAAAAAAGACTGACTGCATAATTAAAACAATCAAATTAAACCAAGGAAATTGAAAAGGAAACCAGACAAACATTGAAAAGATAGAAAAATGCGGGTTATTTAACGAAATGAAAAATGTCATGAACATGGAATGCGGTAAAAATAGTGGAAAAATTAAAAATAAATACAACAACAAATATAAAAACAAGAATACAATAATCAAATATAGAAATGAGCTTAATGGCTCCACTGAGATAGACGTAAAAATAGGAATTATACAAAATGTTTATAATATAAAAAATAGTATCATATTGAAAATCTAAAGCGTGAAAACAAGAAAGTAGAAAAATGTTTAAAAATGTTTCAAAATAGAAGAAATACAAGTATGGAATAGAAAGATAAAAATAAAATAATGATGAAAAATTAAAAAAAAAGGAAACAATTGGAGGGAATAGACTAAAGTAAAAATAGACAACAAGAATAAGTGGAAATAATCAAAAACAGACAATAGTGGAATCAAAGAAAGTATGTGAAATTAAAATGATTTAAATGGGTAATAAGGAAGAAATGTAAAAAAATAGGAATATTATCATAAAGAAGCAGAAGAAAATTTAAAAAATAAACAAATAAATCTATATAAAGTAAAAGTGGAAAAAAATAAAGTTTGATTAAATGGAAAAACGAAATAATTCACAAATCGCAAAAAGATCAAATTAAAATAATAGAAAAAATATACAAATGAAAAAGGTAAGAAAATAGAAAATATGCAAATCAAAATAGTTTAAATGGGTAAAAATGGAAAATACTAAAGGTAATGAAATATAACAAAAAACCAAAATGAGAGAATAAAATCCATCCACAAGTAAAGCATAAATTTCATAACTGATGAATGGAGAGCAGAAAATTTCGCTACACGAAAATAATGAGAATATTTTTTAAGCAAATGAGAGAAACCCTTAATGAAAAATATGGAAAAAGGTGGATTCAAAAATACTAAAATAAGTTTATTGAAAGATATGAAAAAATATAAAGAAACAATAGAAAATACAAGTTTAGTTTAATTAATTAAATAAATTTAATGAAATCAATCGAACGAATACAAAAGAAACGAATAAAATGATAGATAAAATGCAAAAATGGAAAAAACATGAATAGGGACCATTCATAAATTACGTAACGCTTTCAGGGGGGGAGGGGGTACAACAACTTGTGACATGTTGTGACATAGGGGGGAGGGGGAGTTAGCTAGATCGTTACGTAACATGTTTTCACCGAAGAAAAAAAAATTTTCTAGGAATTTGTTACGTAACAGGGGAGGGGGGATGAAGAAATTTGTGACAATTTGTTACATGGGGGGAGGGGGGAGTCAATTTTGGGCAATTTTTGCGTTACGTAATTTATGAATGGTCCCATAGATAAAACTAATTGAAAAAATGGGAAAAATAAAAAAATAGAACAATTTTTTAAAAATGATACAAAAATGGTAAAAATAGAAAAAGGAGAAAATGGGGCAAAATATACAAAAAAGTAAAATAAGATTGAATGAAGAAAATATAAAGAATACAAACCCTGGATGAAATGGAAAAAAGCAAATATGGAACAAGAGAAAAAAAATTTAAATTGAGAAAATAAGTTAAATATGACAAAAATTTTCAAGTTCGGGTTATTTAAAAAAAAGATGGGTGGGTAATGTCGGAGACATAACCGGAGAGAAGTAGAATACACTTTAGGATGTTAATGCGAATGCTACAATTTTGACTATATTCTGACAGGTTATATTAAAACCAGCCATTTCGTTATTTCTAATGGAAATACCGAAATATCGGTACACGTACATCGAAACCTAAAATATTCCAACATATTTATTCTCATATGGTAACCCTGCAAAGAGCATTAAATGAGAGTGAATCAATTAATTTGGCAACAGTAGAGAATCGTATATACTTGTACCTTTATTTCGCTATTTCCATTAGAAATACCGAAATAACTTATTTTAATAAAACCTTTCAGAAATTAGTAAAAATTGCAGCATTCGTATTAACAACTTAAAACGTATGCTACTTCATTTCGTTGACATTACCTACCCATCTTTCTAATCTAAAACAGAACAATTGTTTTGAAAACCTAATAATTGCATAACCTAAGACGATTTAAAGCTACACTTTTGTGAAATCTCAACAGAAAACAAAATTACGTGTTAGTCCACGAGCTGTCTGTCCCGTTGTTGTTGTGAATCATTAAAATTTTGAACATTTTTCAAAGCGTTATGGTTGCGATTACAGGGGGAAATGTTGGTTGAATTATATTTATTAAATCCTCCCAATTAATGTTCTATAGCTAAACTATGATCATATTTCCTTAGGAGGCGCGTTTACCCCATTCGGTGGTTTAATTAACATTAACTCTGAAATGTTATATATTTGGGGTCCTAAAAGAACGATTTTAAGGGAATCATTCAAATTAACTGTTTTGTATGTGGGGTCCTGAAAAGGACTATTTGTGGGATACACAAACACGCGTGCTATGGAATGAAAAATACTAAACTAGCTAAGGGCTTTTGGTTTAACAAAAATAACATGCAGAATAGAACAATTAGTCAGCTGCAAAAAAAGGTTTGCCATCTCTTCCAGCCGCACGTTACTTACATCAGATAAATATTTCGAAATGAAAAGAAACAACCTTTCTCTTCAGCATCTAATATGAAATACTGATAACTTGAAACGTGACATCGGCTTTTATCACTTTCGCACTGATGATGGAAGCAGGGATGCCATTATGCCAGATTTATCTGGCACAGCCAGAGGTTTTGGCAGCTTCCAGACAAAAAGACAAATCTCTCATTCTGCCAGATTTTTAAGTTTTGGAAGCGGCTACATACACATTTTGGAAATTTGGGTAAAAATGTCCCAAATTTTACAAAAATCGATTGATGCACATTCTACGAAAACTATAATATATGCCAAATTTTGATGACTATGAGGTCGCTGTCAAGTGCCAGATTTTGCCAGATATTTTTAATTGAACTGCCAGATTTTCTTTGTAAAATAGTGGCAACCCTGGATGGAAGGACTGCCTTCATGCAGAATAACGAAAAAATATTTGCGGATTCCTTTTGGTACGGCTTTCGCTAGCTGGTAGTGTTGCCACATCCTCCAATTTTCTGAAACATTGCAGAATTTTGGATTATGTTTCCGAAAGACTATTTTTAATAAATCACAGGTTTTCGCTAATTTCAACCTGGAAATGTACTTTAAGTAACTGCACATTTTTGTATTGTTTCGGAAGGATAAATTTAAACAAATAACAGATTGTTGCAAATTTCAGATTGTCAATATACGCGCAAGCAACAAATTACGAACATAAACTGCGCAATTGGATTATCGCTATCAATGATTGGAAATAATCCAATTTGTTCTTTATTGTTTGACGGACAAACCATTAGCCGCAGACTATAAATCTTAGCAGTAGACGAAAGAGAAAACTTTTTTCTTCCATAAAATGTTAATATCCGTTCTCGGAGAGTTACGGTTTGGCCGCAATTTTCTCTCAAAGTGAATTTTGACAGCATGCTTATTGGCCGTTTACAAAAAACACGCGTGAATTAGTCAGCTTAAACTGAGGTTTGCCAACTCTTCCAGCCGCGCGCTATTTACATTGGATCACCCCCAGCGGTAGCAGCGATCAAATGCAGCATTCATTGCAGCGCATTGTCAACATGCATGATTGCTACTGCTGTTCTTTACGGCCCGACGTTTGACGGGAGAATGAAGTCGCTCGAGAAATGATATTCTTTAAATAGTCGATGATAACGTCATTCATAGAAGTGTAGAGTGCTGGGTGCTCAAATCGGTCGTACGAGACGCTATAGGCACGATGTTACTTGTCTGGCAAACGAGCAACAACTGATTCAAACAGGCACGCGGCACATTTATTTATAACTTTTCGTGTTCGTTTGAATTACTAACCTGCTCCCTATTGAGGGGATAGATTGACTGATGTATGGGAGTTTTCACGTTTTTCAGATCTGTTCATTTTTGCTTGTTTTTCAATAGTGTGATATTGAAATACAAAAATTGTCACGTCATTTCATGATTAGAATCATCAGTGCCTGGCGGCAATCATGGTATCTATTACCTACCATAGAAGAATGTGCTGATATGAAACGCAGCAGCTGCCGCGCTTATAACGTCAGAACACAAACTAACGAATTTTTTTTTGTGTGCTCTCTTTTTATACCCGTCACAGTTCTTTCGATGAAAAAGAGGCAGTCCCAGCAACGCTTGCTTTTTGAGCGAATCGTACCAACCAATCATGGATCAGATAATTACTACTTTCATAAAATCCATTATTTCCGCTATTTTTAGTAATTGTACATACTACCGAATTGGATACAAAATTGTTGTACATATTTCCAATCAGATAGCGTAATAATCTTATTTTTTCATTCAGTACAAAGGCAGATATTCACGTTTGAAAAATCGGGTAAAATTCTGGCAGAAAATTTTGAAACGGGACCCCTATATTGAAACGTTAGAAGTATTCAAAAAAAATCAATCAAATACGAAAAATTACTGTGGATCGTTTTCTTCGTGGATTTTCATGTTCTTTCTTGATTTGTGGAGTTATTCAGAATTAAAAAAATCAATCGCGATTGGACTATTGATTAAAAAAACACCATATTGAAAGTTTCGAATGAATTAGTGAAATATGAAAACCAATTGTGAGAGCCCCGAACTTTCTACTTTAACTAACTCAATTTTTTAAATAGTTGGTCGAAATACATGAGATAAATGTTACAAAATACGATATAGAAAATAAATCTCAGTGCTACAAAATTTACAAAAAAATCTTGTCTTTATGCCCACTGCGCGTTAAACTCGTTTTTGAGTTCTAATTTTCAAAGTTTTCTTTTGATTAGTCTTTCATGCTGTCAACTTTATAATATGATGTACGTTTAACTTTGTGATAGAAATTGGAAATTGAATCATACCAACATTGAAAATCTAATTGAACTTTCAAATAAATTGTTATTGAAATTACATTTGACAGAATCATTCCTTCTGTTCAAAGACCGGGCCCCCTCTACAACTCCGGGCCCGCGAGGAAATACCCCGTTCTCCCTCTCCTATCGGCGGCCCTGGGGCCATCTTAAGACCACTCGGGGACCATGGGCACAGCTACACGAAGGGGCCGCTATAGTTGAACAGAATTCTTCGTACCGTAAACCGGGTGACTTTGATCATCGGGAAGACTTTGATCACTCGAAACTTTTATCGTAGATTGCTTATTTGGCCAGAATAGTATGCCGAATCCTTAAAATTTGAAAATTGTTTGGTCTAAAACTTTTAAAATACTGATTTGTTATTGCTCAAACTCTTCGATAGCTGCACGCGCGCGAGTACGGACCATCAGTGGCCACGGGAAACGTAGTCGGATTTCGGAATGTGACAATCTTTAAACACGAAATATACGACCTGATCGTGCGGTGGTCTGGAGCCAAGATAGCGTTTATTTTAATATTTTTTCTACCTAAGCCTATGAGAGTTGAGATAAATCATATTTCTCTCTTGATCGACACAATGATAAGCACAGACAATATACATCGATAAATTTTAATTGAACTCTTCACACGATGAACAGAAAGTCTAAGCCTAGGTTTATATTAGGATGTCTCAATTCCCAATAGTTATATTTTTTGAGTATATATTGTTCGGTTTTTGGGTACAAAAACCACAAAAAACCGAAATTTTACTTTACCTTATTTTACGAAGTTTCGTATAGTGTCTATTTTTTTTTAAACAAATACATCTTAGATTTTTACAAGAGTAATAAATTCTAAGTGAGTTTTAATTTTTCTTTAGAGTGGGGTGCGCCAAATTTATTATTAATAGTTCGCCTTTTTTTAAAACATTTTTTTGTAAAACTAGTTGGCAATAATTTCATATTATTATACTCCAAAGCGTCAATGTACATTGATAAACTACTGAAATAAAACAAATGTAGAAGTTAAAAATGTTTTCAGATTCTTTTATTCTAGTTGGGCTCGAATTATACGAATTTTGGTCACTCGCATTTTAGACTAGGTTGAAATACTTTGTACAATACCAATTAACTTCTATTTTTAATATTTAACAATTGAATATCTTTTCAGAATTAGTCTAAACAAACATTTGATGGAAAAATATTGACATCAAGAATTTAATGTGGGTGAACATGCAGGTTATCAAAGTCACCCCGGAATACGAAAGCGGACTTGAAATTGAAATCATTTTTATCCAAATAGTTATAAGCGAATAATTTAAGGTAAAACCATCCAGTCTTCTTCGCCATACATCAGTACATGGTTTAAAAATATTAAACCGATGGAATATGAACCAGGGCAAGGAACTTACCACAAAGAGTGCCTTAACAAATATCGACTCCCTCTTTTAGACAAGACTATGGTTCTTCAGTGCTTTGGTGTGATTTGACATCGTGCCGTTATGTAAAATCAGTTGTAGAATTGTATAGAGTAATCAAAATAAGCCCAAACACGGCAATACACCAAACTGCCCGAAACTTAAATCGAAAGATGCTGGACAATTACGAAGCAGGAACTAAAACCCGATGTTACTAAAAATAAAATGAAGGTAGAAGATAGACGAAAGAGAAGTGACAGACATTACTGTGTAAAAGTTTATGAGTACCATTCAAAACTGTTTTTAAATATTACATTTCACAAACAGAATCTTTTTCCTAATTTCAATAACGAATTAATTTTTGGCCACGGTTTCTACATATTTCAATAAGTTCGGGGACAATCTTTTGCTGTAAACTAAACCATATCTATTATACGAGAAATATACATGATATAAACTACATCAATACCACTCAGTTTGGTGTGATTTACTTATGACTAAGCTAACTTAAATCAGAAGTGCATGTACCGAGGATTCGTTTGACCACACCACCATCGAAGATGTCTTTAAACGAATCTATAATTTTTTATTAATATCTATTTTTAAACTATGGGGCTTACAAAAGTGTTATTTTTAACATATTGCTCGTTAGCAGTACTAAGTTCCTGGTGTGATGAAACTGGATATAGTGTGGCATCAGAAAAGGTATATTCTGTCTTTCAATAAACATTTAACTTCACAAACAGATGGTTCTAAAATCAATCAATATTGTTAGCGAATCCCATTCAGATGATTAAAAATCAGGATGATTCTTTTTCAAGTCTCGCGTTTCTTGGATAAGGAATAACGATTTTTGGTTAGTCGAGTACATGCGTAAAGACGTTACTGTATATAAGATAAAAAGCCCACGTGGACATTTCCCATACCCCTCCCCTCCTCCTAGTGGAACAGTGTGGACTTTGTCGTGACCCCTACCCACCCCTAAATTGTCCACGTGGTATATGGATGCCCCCCTAGACTTTTTCAACAGTAACAGTCTTTCTCAAGAGTACCTACTTTTTCTGCTCAATCAGTCTTTTTCAAGACTAAAACAGTTTTCAGGAATAATGCTGTCCAAAGAAATATTTAATTCTTCCAACATGTTTGGGTCCTCCCAGAAATGCTGTGTGCCAAATACTAAAAATAAGCGAAAAAGAGAAACTTCTCCACCCGAAAATTCAATTGACGGCAGTAACTCATTCGATGCTTTATCCGAATGTGAAGCTGACAAAATTTGAAAATTGTTCGAAGACAAATTTTTTAACATCTTGAGGGTACATAATGTGCATACAGCCGTTGTGATCGAAACTTTTTTAAAACCAAATACTAAATTGAAGAGTAACACTAATTTTGTTATTCATCGCTTTAATCGAATAGTTGGATTCGGCGGTGGAATCGCAATAGCGTTTAATCGCAAAATCAAACATTACGTCTTACCGTCTCTAGACACCAACGTGATCGAGAGTTTGGGTATCGAAGTCAAAACCGATATTGGTATCAATTTTATTGCTACAGCGTATTTACCTTTTCAGGGCACAGACGAGCAAACTAAATCCTTGAACGGAGAAATTCTTTATCATCGGTTATTTAAACGCCGATCCTGGAATAATGCTCAAAGCAATTCCAACGACAAACTACTTTTAGGTGATTGGTCTGCTGGTTATTATTAAATTTTGTTCCTGAATTGACGCACGTACTATTTGTCTGTGGAATCCATCAACAATTGACGAACACGGAAAATATGTTCCCAAAATCGTGAATAAAGTGCCATGAATTCTGGAACAATCAAATTTTTACGATACGAAAACAGCACCATGAACAAAAATCATGTGTTTTATAATTCTGTTACATTTTTTTTTTCAGTAACGCCTTTTATTATTGGAAATATTTGTTTTTGTTTTGTGAACTTCAGTCACGGTTTCTGATATACCGTTATCTAGAGCCGCAGCGCTAAAATCTTGAACTGCTTTTTAAAATAAGTGAGGTTAAGTCATGCAATTAGTCAGGATCTGGGACGGGACATGCGGATAGAGAAAAAAGAAGTGTTAAATTGATCCAGCTCTCAAACGTTACTTTGAACCAGTGTGGGTCAGAATGAGATGGCATGTTAGCGATACGCGAACCAGAATGAGAGCATATGTGAGTAGTATGGGGAATGAAAAATATAAAAAATGGAAAAGAAAACCTCTATCCGCGAGTCCCGTCACAGGTCGGGATAGGAGTATCATTCCCAGATACACACAAAATTATTGTTTGAAGGTTGAACTGAAAAAGAAAGCCAAAGCAGACAGCAAAAAAGGCGCATAACTGAGACAAAAAAGGCGGCAGAAGACTACGCTACGACCCTGATATCACAAAGTTGCCGGTTTCCAACCTAGGTCTAACCAATCCTGCACTAAGTTGAATCTCTGGTTGAAATGTCACATGGTTTTTGGGTGTTCCAGTCTCGCCAAAAGGTCACCCGACGCTAGTTTGAAGGTCCAGTGCAATTGTCACTCAAAATCTTCGCTCGCTGCAGCAAGGGGTCATTGAAATAGACAATCCCGTCCTTCAGTAGATCCACGCATGCCAAATTCGAATCGTTAACTACACCATCGATCTCAACTTTGTGAGCGGGTATGTAAACGCGTGAGTTCTTCGTGAGTCTTGCCGCCAGTAACGTCATTTGTTTGCTGTAGACAAAATATCACAATCCTGTGCGTATCTAGGCGGACTTTCGAGATATCTGGCACAGCTGAATATTTCTGCGTCATGCGGAATATTAGAATACTTCGCGGGCTATCTTTGATCCGAAAGAAGATCCGATACGGTCAAACTTAGTTCAGTATGTTTGATCTTAAATGGAAGCTCGGATCTTTGGCGGCGAATCTTGTTCGATATTCATTTTAGGATCATTTGGGTCAAATGCGGTAGAGTGCCAATATTTATGCTCTTCCTGAAATTTCAAATCGGACACACCTCAAAAGTATTGGTACCTCGAAAAAAGTCCCCACGCAAAATTTTAGCGCAACCGAAAAACAATGTCGTGAAGCGTCGAGATCTGGTATAATGTTGAAAAAATGTCTTTGTGGTAGAAGGAATATTTTTGACTTGAGATGGGACTAGTTTGGAAATGTAGCTTTTATTTTTTTTGCATGTCAAATTTTTTAGAAATCACCGAAATGGCGAAGCCCGGTGTCGAAAACAAGTTTTTTAATTTTTTAATTTTTTTAAGACGAACCTGGTCTTCTTGTTATCACGAGCAGTATTTACTGCCAGCTGCAATACTTTGGCGGCAAGACATTTCATCACTGCTGGCTAGTGGAGGGGTGTACCGGCACAGACACGCTCGGCAGAGTGACCCTTTCTCAGCAAACGTTGGATTCCCTTCACTTCAGGCTGCGGGCCACTAAGAAGTTGCTAACAATATATTATCTTTCCTCGGACAAAACCAGCCTAAAATCCGGCGGGGTGAAGTTTCTCAACCAATAAATGATCCTCTGGGTTTCTGCTCCCATGCCGTAAGAGGCGACTTAAAACAGAACAGCTCAAGTCAAGGTGTTTCTCCGTGCCGAGAACTGAATGGCTGGCAGGACTAAAATATGCCAATCGTGGAGTGTCGTGGGAGATTCGCCTAACACAGTAAGGGTAAGACTGTGTTAGGCGAATCTCTGACACAGTGGACGTTTGTTTCTGCGCAAATCGTAGGATTCAAATGGAGATTATGCCCCTACTACCTATCTCGGAGTTCGCTATAGGCGATTATAATTAATCTTCAGCATAAACGTACAGCAACTATGAATGTATCCCAGCTTGTGCAGGAAGGAAAAGCTTCTATAGCTTTGGTTCAATAACCGTATTTCCGTAAAGGAAACTTCTATGTTGCAAAGCTACTTAACCCTATCTTTGTGGCTTTCACCAAAAATGGTATTACAGATCCACGTGAAATGCCTCATGCATGTATACTTGCGAATAGTGCTATTGACGCATGTCGTATATCCGACCTCAAAACTCGCGATATTCGTGGTGTGACAGTTAATATGATTGTTGATAACATAAACTAAAAAAAGTGCATTGTTCGGCATATTTTCCGCATAATGAACCATCACCTTCTGATGGTTTCAAAAGCAGAAATGGGTTTCCACTCATAATCGGATGCCCGCTACATAATTTGGGACAGCTCAGATATCAATTTGAGAGGCACCAAATTGATGGAATACTTAAGCAGTACAAATCTGCACTTACTTAATGTAGGAATCGTCTAACATTAACACGAGCTGGCGGAGAAGAGGTGTTAGATGTAACTCTCTGCTCTGATAGTATTACGCATGAGTTGGTAAACTGGCTCGTACCAAACGAGCTCGAACCGTAGTTATCTGATCATAAGTACATCGTCTTGGATCATTTAAACTTCTCGCTAGATATTGTCCAATATCGTAATCCCAAATCTACGAACTGGGATCTCTACGAAGAGGTGAATCTCCACGTGACTTGGATGAGGTTGTGCATAAAACAAGCTCACTCATAGTAGCAGCATACCAAGAGGCATGCCCGCTTGGAATTATGCGTGCTTCTAGAGGAACACCTTGGTGTAAAACCAAACTTGTTCGTCTAAAGTCTGTGAGTCCGAAAATGTTATAGAGTTTGCTGCATTTTTCCAAACACTATTGCAGTATTCTTCTCAGGGTGCTGATTGGACATTATAAACTCAATTATCACATAGATACTATTCAGCATGCTGAGTATTTTTCGTGTGATCTTTGTGAATCCGATTACGGAACTTCATGTAAATTAATATGTAACTGCCCAGCAGTAATGCAATTGCGTATCCGGATTTTTGATTTTCCATGTATAGATGAACCTATATACAGAGAGCTGTTAATCAAGGATATGCTATTGTTCCTAACCCAGTGCGGTAAAGACCTATAATTTACACCATATTTGAATGAGAATATCCCGTCGGGGGTGTTAATGTGTCCGCTCTATGTTTAAAAAAATCTAAAAACCTGCAGATCTTTGCTCTGTGTTAATTGTTCTGTATCGTTATTTTCCTTACTTCTAACCTTACCACTTCCCTAATCGTTCCCGTCAAGGAAATGATGAAAAAGCAGATCATCGCAAGGCACAAATCTCCAACCAACATGGGAAATGCGCCATTTGTGTCAGTCGCTACTGATTTCTGATTCCTGAAAACTCTTCATGCGGGTACAGTGGTCGCTCTGAAAATGGCGGGCTGTTTTGTTTTTCTTCGGAATCGTTTCACCTGCCATCCAAAAAAGACTCAATTCTGCGTCTTAATTTCGCTCTTTTTTGGATGCAGAATGGCATAAATATTAGACACACCGGGGAGCAATTTCTTCAGCTCTTCATTTCGAATGGCCAGCTGCAGATGACGGAGGTGAACCTGGTCTTCATTTTATCCCACCAAGTATTAACTACCAGCTGCAATCCGGCACAGATACGCTCGGCGTAGTGATCCGTTCTCGGCCAGCGATGGATTCGACCGACAGGAAACTGGAGACCGGCACGAACCGAGCGGAATTTTGGCTTTTCCTTCAGTTTTTCTCCTTTACCGCATCCAGCAATAGCGAGTGTATGTGTTTAGCGCAAAAGGTGTCAATAATCGGACGAAAACTGTTTGCTTCCATCGTCAAAGTGGTGGTGCTGCTAACGAAGTCTAGCTTGCTTATGCGAATTTTATGGACCAATCATGGTCCAAGATGATAGCGGCTTTTACAAAACTCATTATTTCTGTTATTTTATTTCGCTTTTTGTACGTTTTACTGAATAAGTTACAAATTGTTGTACATATTTCCACTCAGATAACGCAAAAATTTTATTTTTCTCATTAGTCCAACGCAACGGCAGATATTCACGTTAAAAAAAATCCGGTAAAATTCTGGCCAAAAATTTTGAAACGGGGCCCCTATATTGAAACGTCAGAAGTAGTCTACTTCGAAAATTGTTCTCATTTTTTGGTGATAAAGAGAGTGTTATATTATTTTGTTAATATCCCTGTATTAATGTAACATTTGAAAAACATTTTCCCAAATTTCCAATGCAATATATTGAAAATGGGGCCCAAATAACTACGGGAGCCCTTTATAAAAATATTATTATTAGTAATTTTTACAATAGACTAGTTTCAAGCTAAATCGTATTCAGAGTTGGCAGCACGCTCTCAGTTTTCAATGAATCTTTTTGTACATGAAGACTTTGTCACAAAACGCCACTTTGCATACTTTGTTTTTCCAAAAATGATCTAGACTGTCTTTTGAAAGCTATCAAACTTTTTTATCATTTTTTTCAAATGGCTATAGTCTAAAAATGACAAATCCTACAAAAAAATGTTGTTTGTGTGATTTTCACAAATTTATTTAAATTATTCAAATTTTTTAAATTTTTTTAATTTATATGTTGAAAAAAATTATAATCGACTCCTACACTGAAAAAAAAATCGATTTTCAAAATTTAAAGTTGATTTACAAAAAACCCCATCTTTGATTTGAATGAAATTTTGTTCCAAGATAGGTAACTATGTTCCTTACCTACCGTCAAAAATTCAAGTTGTGCACTTTTAAGCCAAAAAGTTATTTAAAAAAAAACTTTTCCTTGTCGAAACAGATTTTTTTTTCAACGTGTTTTTATTCAGGGTCCATAGCTTAGAGACCAGATTCCTGAATCCCGAGGAGAAAACCCAGACTCCCGCTTCCATAGTCCAGAGATCCGAGGAGAGAGAGAGACCGAAATCCAGACTCGTGACTCCTTAACCCAAAATACTGAGGCGAGTCTATAGTCCAGAATGCTGAGCTCAGTTACGAGAATGCAGAGTCTTGAATCCATAGCGCAGCGATCAGCACCCAGAGCTCCGAAGACAGAGCTCAGAGTCCAGAATCCAGAGTTACGAGTGCAGAATTCAGAGTCCAGAGTTCAGATGCCAGAGCCCAGAGTCCAAAAACCTGGAGTCCAGAGCCCAGGGATCAGAAGCCAGAGTCTAGAATTCTTATCCCAAAATACTGAGCCCAGAGTCCTCAGCACATAATCCAGAGGCCAGAGACTAAAGTCCAGAGCCCCTAACCTAAAATAGTGAGACCAGAGTTTAGAGTCCAGAATCCAGAGCTCAGATTCGTTAATCTAGAGTTTAGATTCCATAGCCCAGCGACCAGAAACCTGATTCCTGAGGAGAGAGCCCAGAGTCCGGAATCCAGAATCAAGAGTCCCGTATCCAGAGCTTAGAGTCCAGAGTCCACAGTTCAGAGTCCAAAGTCCAGAATTAAGACCCAGAGCCCATAGCTCAGAGACCACGGTATACAGTCCAGAGTCCATAGCTCAGAATCCTGAGATCAGAGTGCAGAGAACAGAGTTGAGAATCCAGGGTCCAGAGTCCAGAGCCCAGAGTCCTCAACCCAAATTACTGTGGCCAGAGTCCTGAGCACAGAGCGTGAAGAGTGCAGAGTTCAAAATCCAGAATCTAGTGCTCGGAGTCCAGAGACGAGAATCCTGAGACTAGAGTCCTCAACCCAAAATACTGAGCCCCGTGTCCCGAGTTCAGAGTCAAGAACACAGAGCCCAGAGACCAGAATCCATAAAATGAAATCCTAAAACAAGATATTCTTCGTGCCTCAGAAAACCCATATTCGTCACCGATTTGGGTGGTACCGAAAAAACTAGATGCTTCTGGACAGAAAAAAGGGCGTTTGGTTATCGACTAGCGCAAATTGAATCAAAAGACGGTAAATGATCGATACCCAATCCCAAATATAACTGACATATTAGACCAAACTTGGCCGCTCTCAGTACTTCTCAACTTTGGACCTGGCCTCACGATTTCACCATATTTAAATTTATAGAAAAGACACTCCGAATACTGCCTTTAGTGTTAACGGTGGGCATTACGAATTTGTCCGAGTCCAGAGTCCAGAGGAGAGAGCCCACAGTGCAGAGCCTAAAGTTAAGAGTCCATAGTTAAGATTCCATAGTGAAGGATCAAGACCCCAGATATCAGAGCCCATTGTTCAGAGTCCAGAGTGCATAGTACAGAAATTCGAGGCCAGCGGCAAGAGTCCATCATCCAGCGATGAGAGTAAAGAGTCCAGAAGCTAAAGTTCAGTTTCCATAGTTCAGAGATCATAACCCAGAATCCACAGTCCCGAGGGTAGAGCCAATAATCCATAGTACCGAGTGCAGATTCCAGAGTTCAGAGTCCCGAGACAACAGAGTCTATAGTCTAGAGGTCGGATTCCAGAGTCCAGAAGCCAGACCCCAGAGACCATAGTTCAGAGTCCAGAGTACATAGCCCAGAATATCGAGGCCAGAACCCGGTGTCCAGAATCCAGAGTGCGGAGTCCAGAGTTCACAATCTAGAATCTAGACTGACTGGGTATTTTCGGAATGGTCTTGACAAGAAGGTGCGAGAAATTTATGTCTGACGCCACACGACTACAGTTAGGATTGTTTATCTTTGCACAGCACTTGATACTGTTTAACTTTGATTTATGCAATTGATCAATAATGATAATTTTACTAGAACTGCTCTTCACAACTGTTCTTACTGGACTGCTTTAAGAGCTTAGTTTTATAGTACTGTTATTTGGTAAAATGAGTATTGATGCTGGTAAGATACTGGTAGCCAGGGTAATATGCCAAACGAATACCAAATTCGTTACTGATCCTTTTTGTTTGTATCAGGCAACTAGCAGTTGGGAAATTGGATTCTGAGATGATTATAACTTGCATTGGTTTAGTTTTCACTAAAAATACACTGAAAAAATAATCAGTTTGGACAAGGAAAAGTTTTTTCAAATAACTTTTTTTTTCTTGAAAGTGCCCAACTTGAATTTTTGACTGTAGGTAGGGAACTTAATTACCTATCTTGAAACAGAATTTCATCCAAACCAAAGATAAGGTTTTTTGTAAATCGACTTTAAATTTTTAAAATTGATTTTTTTCAGTGTATTAGTTTTGTTAAAATGACTCCTTTTTGTAGGATTTGTCATTTTTAGACTATACCAATTTGAAAAAAATGGCAAAAAACGTTAACCCTTTTCAAAAGACAGTCTAGATGATTTTTGGAAAAACAAAGTATACAAAGTGGCTTTTTGTCACAAGGTTCTCATTTACAGAAAGTTTCATTAAAATCTGTGAGGGTGCTGCCAACATTCATTCGAGTTGGCGCGAAATTCGTCAATAACATGTTACCCGACTTTTTTCAGCGAAAGTCGGATTTTAAATTGCAAAGTGCTACAAAAATTCATAAATCTAAGAAAGAAAATAAAACCCTTCGCTTTTTCCGGGGAATTTTCTAGAAAAACACTGTGCAAAATTTTGAATTGATTGGTCCAGTAAATTTTGAGTCACGATCTACAATGTACATCACAAAACAAGTTGTCGATGAGGCGCCTCCGAAGATTCACTGTCACTCGCTCAATGTTCAATATTGTACAATGTAAATTTGAGAAAATACTGTTTAATTGGGAAATTATTATATGGAAAGTGAATGAATATCCTAACATTCTTTGTATCGCCACAACAAATTTGAAAAAGTGTATTTTTCACCGAAATACTCTTACACCCTCGCCTCACTCTCTAAAAAAGATGTCACGATTTAAATGTTTAGAAACTCGGCGTTGTTCGTCTGAGGACAGCCCTAGACTATATGCAATTCATAAAATATGTTATGTAAATCATCACTACTATAACATAAAAAAACTACCGTAGGATATATACTTCAATATGCTGAATTTTCCTGAACCAGTCGCAGCTGATTGCCGTTTTTTACGACCTCCAGGATGATTATGATAAAAGTTCTGTTAACTGCTATTCATCATATGAAAATTGTTTGTTTTCTTGCATCATTTTGCCTGGCAGCTGTCCCAGCTAATTTGTCTCAATTATGATCGCCCCGCCATGCTTAAATTACTCTCGCATAAGTGTAATCCTCGATGCACCGACTGGAGTAGGTACATTCTCGTGTGACCCAATTGCATATCATTTATTCGACGCTTGGGGTTTTTCCCCAATGCCCCCCCTCCCGACCGCGAGTGCGTGGACAGCATCATGCAACATTGTCACCTCGACCGGTACTCTATAACAATGTTGCTGCTAATTAATAGGTTTACTGGCACCCAAAAAATTACCCGGGTACTTTACACTCTTTCACAGCGACGAAACGTTGTTATTCGGTCTGAGCATCATCATTCATGCGTTTCGATTTTTGCCGTTCAACCGCAGCTCATATCAGGTTTGAACCCGAAGAGAAAGGATCAAGTTTCGGCATGATTTGCTCTTCAGTGGTTAGGATCTGGTCCCGGGTGAGACAGTTGCGGGTTCGTTGGATGGTAATGCATGCCGATCGATTCGTTACGTATGCAGCATCGATTAGCAGCGAAGGTACGGCCACCGTCCCTGCGCACGGATCTTTCAACACCAAGTGGCAGTTAGCACGACATCATGTAGCTATTTGTCTCTCGTTTCCTGCTTTTTTAATGAGATGTCTCGTACCGCATAAACATATGCATTTAGGTTTCGCAGAAGGACAGCCCCCTCAACTCCGCAGCTAATGATACAGTCCTCATAAACCAAAAAAACACGGAATCTCTCGAGCGATGAGGCGCCTAGCCTTTTCTCGCCAAATGCGCGTTGAAGTGGATAACATCGCAAGGGCTTCTTTGGCCGGGTTTTGCAACATAGTTGCGCGCCCCATTGATGCATTGATCGATGGGTGGCAATTTCTCGAGCGAATCGAGGGATGCGATTATTGGTACTTACCGTGACCGAAAAACGATGACGACGAGAGCTCCCGTAATATGAGCAGTGTGCTTCTGTTAATCCCGCATGCAGCGAACGAGAGCTGTCAGTGAGTAATTAGGATAATTTTCTGGGAATCACTTTCCCTGCGGTTTGCTGGTCTGTTTGCGGTACATTTCGTATCACGCGTTGAATAGCTGAAGGTGAAGTAATTTATGATGGCGACGACCACATGCAATGCAACACCAAAACTTTTTCCTTAATCTTATCGTCATGCGAGGCCTTTGAAGGCCGCTTGTGGGAAGATACCATAAAAAGCACCGATTTTGTTTTCAATTCATGGTCATGTATAAATTTTCAATTACCTCTACAGTGCAGTCAAATGATGGTGAAATTGAAGGTTTAGCCCCGAATTTAAAATTCGTTCTCATGTATTATCGTCGCTTATCATGTTGTTTTCCCAGAGAGCTTCGAGACCGAGTCGTTTGTCGATATTTTGCATAAAAAATTACAGCATGTGTTTAAAATGATACACTATAATGTACAAAAGTTTTGATCAATTTGCTTCATGTTCATGAGGTTCTAAAAAAAAGCAACTCATTTTTTTTATTTCACTCTGAAATCCTTACCCCTTTATTGAAATATAATGTTCTAAACGCTTGTTTTTTATTTGCTTTTTTTCAGAATTGTGTTCAAATTGATAGCTTAACCATTCTTCAACATTCATGAATCATTCTAGTAGCAGTTTCAATTCCAAACTTTCAACTTCTTATGATTTGGCGGTGGTCAGCTATTTTCGGCCGCGTCTCTATTTTCCCAATCACCTATTTTTATAAAATTATTCATCAGCAGTGCTATTATTTAAAATGAACCACCTTAGTTATGCAACTAATTTTGACCGATCTTCTTCAATGCAAATAATTAAGCAGTCTTCATTTCGTTATATTCTGTATTGCACATATTTTGTCGCATGTAGTTTTAAATGTTCTTTGATTTGATGGCATTGTAAGAGAACACGTATCCGCCGGTTGATTCCAATCGAACTGACATTTCTTTAGACTGAGCAATCTAATTTATTTGTTTGTTTAGTATTTATTTGACCAACTAGGAAACGAATCTAGTGGGTATTTAATACGCGTGGGGAGTACGCATGGTTTTGTTTGAGTGAAGGAAGACTTTTGAATTATGTATGAGGGTTGAGAATTGATAATTCGCAAGAACATTTCAAAACCAATTACCAATTGGCGACAATCATTTCAGCATGAGGAACAAACGTTTTATTATCATATTTAATGGTTTACTTTTAGTTCATTAAATGGTCAGTCAATTATAGGTTGGCAAAGTTGTACTATCGTGCAACATGAGGCCAATATATGTCGCCATTCACTTCTGATACAGAACTCTTATCCCTTACTTCCCCGCGGTGCCGACCGGGGTACAGGCCTCCTTTTGCCGTCTTTGCTTAAACTCGGGAATGGGTCAGGTTCTATACCCTACCGCTATCAATTCGTTCACTTCGACAGGTTGATGGATTAGAGCCTGTCTCAGTTTCGTTTCGAGCGGGAGTGGCTGACAGAGAAGGGGGCCAAACGACGCACGCGTGACACTGCTAGTGTATCCGTATTGCAGAGTGAATCTTTCTGTACAGTTAATGGTTATATTGAGCACCTTGAAATTACTTTTTGGTTTTCTTTTATAAATTCGGTTTGTGTACAACCTTCGATTAATATTTTTTCTCAATAAATAGTTGTTCGGAAATCAGCACCAATAAGACTTCAACTAGTATCGATGATCAATGGTCAATACGTACTGAAAATTCGCGGCGTCTGTTTTTATGAATCTAATCTCGAGTTCCGTTATTGCTAACAAGCCCGTGCATCAACGATCAATCCTTTGTATTTCCCGTCAATGTTCGATCCGTATGTATGCGTGTATTTCACAAACAATCCAATATGGAAAATATGAAACACTTTACTTGATTTTTAACATCTTGACCTATCATAACTCTGTCCTTACAACGTGTCACTCGGTAGTTTTCAACCCAATAAATTTATCGTAGAAAATGAATAGCGAATTTTTTTGAATACTGTCGCAATAAATAGTGGTCCGGCCCATTGCGCAGATAAGATTAGCTTTCCTAGCCAATACTCCCACGGTCGACTGTGTGGAGTTCAAATTGCTTTTGTTTAGAAAACAGGATACTCTCGGTAGCCGGCTACCCAGAGTTTAAAAAGAACCACACACCAAAAAATAATGAAATTTAAACGACATGTAAATCAATACGAATGTAAACATACAACGATTGAATCCAAAATTTGATTGAAAATTACGTTAAAATCAATTGGAGCATCAAACAGCACACAATTTAACACTTTCATTCGTGCAATATTACATGTGATTCATTTTACAGAAGTATTCGAGTAAAAATACATTGAAGTGCATTGGTTTTCCGTTTAAACGAACTGTAATTTTCAATCCACATGTAAAATTATAATAAAATTCGTTGAAGAAAGCACGACAAGTCGTGTGTATTTGTGGTGGAACTTAATGTTACATTTATATTCATGCTCCAAATATGTGCATGAAAATAAACTCAAAATTACAAAATATTTTTTTCTGTGCAAAAACTAAATAAGATCTTTTCTTTTTCGAGTGATCGTCTACTGGAAAGCCAACTAAACTACTACCTAATAAACCATGCTTTACAAGTCGCATCGCTTGCTTGGAGCGAATCTTAGACCTGATATCCTTCCAAACGACCAACTCCACGACACCTATGGAAAAGTCTGATGAGTCGTCTACCTTACGTTAAGTAGCTTCCCGTCTACCTTATCCTTTATCTTTCCCCGTGAACGACGGAGATAGGAGAGGCCGGCAATGATGACTATCATGATGTTTAAGTTTTAATATGGTTTTAATATGGGTAGGACTGAATTCCTACTTACCACTTCCTAAGCAACTCTTATTAGATAATCAGCAGTCATACATGATGAAGTCAGTGTGCGATCCGTCAAAATCATCGTCACAACGCAAAGCAACGCAACGCAATATGAGACCAAAAAGACATTTTTGAATTCCAAAACAAATTGAGCGTTGACTAAGTAAGGTCCATCAGTAAAATAGAAAAACAAGATAATCTAAAACGACGCCGTCAAGAGAAGAAGAACTAAAACGAAAAGGTGAACGCAAAAAAGAATGGAAATCCTAGAAAGTCCATTGTTTATGATTCAGCAATTATTCAGAAAATGGGCTTTTCAAAAACAATTTATAACTTTCTGATACAGTAGTTCTCAAATTCGTACAATCCAGTTTATTCATGTACTTTATTCATGATTTTTATTTTTATTCTAACTAGTCAATTTTTTCAGTTACTTCATTTCATTGATTTCATTCGTCTTGTTTATTTTATGCATTTTGAATATTTGACTAATTTTAAATATATGATCATTGCATTTTAATTATTTATTCCATTCAGCTTTCTTTTTATTCATTTTGTTCATTTGGGTTCATTTTAACTATATTATTTATTTCATTCTTTGGATGCACTCTAATCAGTTTTTTTAACTTATTTTATTCACTGTTCTCATTGTACCCAAAAAGGGTGACCTGACTGTATGCGATAATTGGCGGGACATCATATTACTGTGTATCGTTCTCAAAGTTCTCTGCAAAGTGATGCTGAACCGGATACAGAAGAAGATTAACGCAACTCTCCGACGGCAGCAGGCAGGATTCCGTGCCGGACGATCCTGTGCGGACCTTATTGTCACGCTCCGTATCATCCTGGAGCAAGTCAGTCTCTCTACATAGTGTTCATTGACTACGAAAAAGCTTTCGACCGTCTCAATCACGAAAATATGTGGGGAGCCCTGAGACGCAAGGGAGTCCCTGAGAAAATCATCGGTCTAATTGAAGCACAGTACGAGGCATTTTCGTGCAGAATATTGCACGATGGTGTCCATCCGGGTCGTGGTTGGAATTAGGCAAGGATGCATTCTATCACGGCTACTGTTCCTCATCGTAATCGACGAGATCCTGGTAGGAGCGATTGACCGTGAACCAAATCTTGGGTTGCTGTGGCAACCTATTACTATGGAGCATCTGAATGACTTCGAATTAGCTGATGACGTTGCTCTCCTAGCACAACGGCGCTCTGACATGCAGAGTATGCTTGATGATCTTGCCGATCTCTCCTCAGCGGCAGGTCTCCAAATCAACGTCAACAAGACCAAATCTTTGGATATAAACAAGGTCAACCCTTTCTGCTTTACGGTAGCTGGGCAAGCAGTGGAGAATGTCGAAAGCTTCCAATATATTGGTAGCCAAATGGCGTCTGATGGAGGCACCAAGATCGGCATAGGAGCACGGATCAAGAAGGCGAGGGCTGCTTTTGCGAGCTTAAGAAATATCTGGAAAAACAATCAGATTAGTCGACGCACCAAAACCCGAATATTCAACTCGAACGTGAAATATGTACTACTATACGCCAGTAAAACCTGGTGCCTATCAGTGGAGAACACGCAACGGCTGCAGGTTTTTATCAATAGATGCCTGCGGTACATAATTCGTGCATGGTGGCCACACAACTGGATCTCTAATGCTGAGCTCCATCGTCGATGTCATCAGAAGCCGATAGCGACAGAAATTCGGGAAGGAACGTGGAGGTGGGTCGGCACACTCTGCGCAGGGGCGGAAACGAAATCTGCAAGCAAGCGTTAGACTGAAACCCAGCAGGACATCACAGGCACAGGCAGACCCAGAGGCTCATGGCGGCGCAGCCTCAACAAGGAAATAAAAGAAGTCGACGAAAGTTTGACCTGGCGGCAGGTCAAGGGGATAGCGGGCAATCGCCCAGGATGGTGATCTTTCACAACGGCCCTTTGCACCACCAGGGGTGCGCAGGAATTAAAGTAAGTAAGTCTCATTGTATGCATTCTATTCGTTTTTTCCAGTTCATAGGGGAACTGGGGGTAAGACGGACATGTTAAGGATATATTCAAATAAAACATAGTCAAAGCATGTTTTTGTCAACATGTAATACTCTATGTTGTAGCTCCATATGTTGGCTTTCGAGTGCCCAGAGGGATTATGTTACAAAAATCAACAAGTATCTTTTTTGAAAGAAATAGAAAACAAAGAAATATCTGCACTTTTTCCAGACTGCGGGTGAAACGGACATATGGTGGGGGTAAGACGGACATGTCGCCGAAAGAATGATCACAATACAAAACATTAAAATATACTATTTCTAACGCATGTTTTGGATAGTTTGTGGTTCTTCTTAATATATATGTTCAATTCAAGGTGAAAAATAACGTTTTGGTGTTCGATTTAAAGTTGAAGCAAATGATGTATTTTCTAATAGCGTTTTTTAAATACAATCAGTTCCAATGATCAGTCACAATAATTCATATAAAACTGGAAAGTTACATATTAAATACGCAATTGGTAACATCAGTTCCTCGAGTACACACAACCAGAATACGGGACCTGCACAAAGTCGTCTACCTTTTCCAGGTCCTAGAAATTCGGTATTCACCCTCGGTCACATTAACGTACATCCTGCGGTCTACTACATGTGAGACTTCAGCTAACAGGACGGTTCTCCACGTTTAGTTGCTAGAATTTCGTTTCTACACGCGAGACATTCATATAAGGATGAATCAATAGAATTAGTAAAAAGACTGGCCGTCTTGCCCCACCAGTACACATATTTTTTAAACGCTTGCACTTATTTACTCGTATATAAACATACCTGTTATTTTCCACGAAAATGTCATTTAAGAGTTACATTATCGAAATAAAAGAAGAAATCCGCGAAAAAATTGATTTTTCCTCGATAATACCTTAAAATCAGAGACGTAAAAATTACATCCGTTCGTAGATGCGCTACTGATTATCAATGTTTGCTTAAAGTTTTCTCGTTTAATAATATTCAAGGCCTTCTGAGTGCTCCATAATTCAAGGATAACCATAAAAAGAGGGTACTCATATAATGCAATTGAACTTTATATGTTATATCCCTAAAATAACCATGTGTCCGTCATACCCCACCTGTCCGTCTTACCCACAGTTCCCCTACATGATATTCAGTTTGTCAATTTTTGTCAATTTTTGTCAATTTTGATTCATTTGATTCATTTGATTCATTTGATTCATTTGATTCATTTGATTCATTTGATTCATTTGATTCATTTGATTCATTTGATTCATTTGATTCATTTGATTCATTTGATTCATTTGATTCATTTGATTCATTTGATTCATTTGATTCATTTGATTCATTTGATTCATTTGATTAATTTGATCCATTTTATTAATTTTATTCATTTTATTCAATCTATTAATTTTATTTATTTCATGATCAGTCACACTTATTTAATTTATTCAATTTGTTAATATGAGGCAAATAAATTAATTGTATTAATTTTGTAACTATTTAAATATTGCCTAATTTTTCCTTTAATGAGCTAATCTAATTTTATTTATATATTTTATTAATTCTATTTATATTAATCATTTCACTTTTAACTCGAATGGGTATTAAGATAAGCATAGGTTGGGGCCCATATTTTACTAGAGATTTGTCGCACTTTCGCAATACACACGATTGCAATACAATCACAGAAAATCACTCGCGGCGTCTTCGTACAAATGAAATCGTCGTGCATCGAAGATTTCAGACCCGCATATTGTTTTCGAGACACATATCGTCGCTGTTGTGCTATCTTATGACAAACGCCAATTTGGGATAAATTGAGTTAGATATGCCACATTACTCGTCTAACGAATCTCTACAAGATGGCGTTTCCAGAATTTTGAAATTTTGCTTGGTTACTGAAATATAGCGAGAAAAGTGATTAGAAATTGTGAGTTTTTTTATTCAAATTATCACATCTTGGAATTGGCTCAAGTTATATTGAAGTTTTAGCTGCTTTTATTTTTAAAAATGTCGTAGGAACACAAAGTAATAATAATTTTCAAAAGAAAAATACATGTATTGGGAGAAAAACGCAATTTTAGCTTTAAACTGGAAATATTGCCTATTTGGCAACACTGTAACCAAAAATACCTATTTTTTCTAGATTTCCTAACACATTTCATTCAAAATACATTTAACCGATTGTTTATTGACCAATTTAAACCATAATTGGTGATTTTTTTCTTTAGGAAATTTTTCATGCACGATTATGACACGTCATACATATTTTTTTATCAATACACACCTATGACACGTGTGAATGCGACTTTTGTTTACATTTTTAGTGAAAACTCGCAACATAGTCAACCGGTCTTCGTAATATTTGAGAGAATAATACAGAATAGGTAGAAGCATCAATTGTCTTCTCTGAATTGTTTCTACCATTTATAAGTTTCATGATATTCAATCGCAAACTTTAAAAATCGTTTTTCTCGAAATGTGCAAAATGGCGCTTGTCATAAGATAGCACAACAGCAACGATATGTGGTATATTTGAGATTATAGGTTTGTTCCAAAGTTTGGAGTGGGTAATTACCCATTCGGATACTTATCAAATGGGAAGTACTATCCATACTACCTACGCTATCCGCCGGCCCTGCCTGATATGAAATATAATCGATTAGTTATTAATCAATTAACTGAATAAAAATCGGCATCACAAACGAGTGCTACCAGTGCTATAAAATTGTCATTAATGTTGTCCCTTAAGTTCAAAGTCACAAAATTGTCTCCAGTAACTTGAAAATTCTCAAACTTTTTCAAGCATTACGTTTAATAATTGAAAGTTATTCCCCAAATGTGCTAATGACAAAAATCTAGTACAATGTAATCTAACGTTATGTAGGGTTACTGTGCCCTAATTCATCTTAGCACCTCTATTCATCCTACCCATTTGAACACATTAGTTAGAGCAGTATCTGCTCTCTCTATTCTACGCATTGGCTCAAATGGTAGGACGAATAAGGGTGCGTTGTACTCGACTTTTCGCTTCGCTCAAACGGGAGTATTTTACATTTTCCAGGCGAGATTTTTTATTATACCGCTACTTAGGAACGAAGCAAAGATGTTGATACCGATTTAAGAGCATTCCAATCACTGAAAGCCGAGTTATCCGCGAAAGAGTGTGATATCCCGACTAATGAGATGAATAAGGGCTCGTCTACCCTATTACCATTCCGGGCAATCAATTGGGTCGAACAATGATGTCAATGCAACTTTTTTTTCTTTCTTTCTCCAACTCAGCGAGGTGCACACAAAAGCAGTTTCTGTCCCGCTTGTCACAACCATTCACTCAAATTGAATGAACATTTTCTTCCATACTTTTGTGGCCCGACGTGGCAACCGAACGGGAGGGCTTCCCAAGCAGACAACCAACATCCGAGCCTATTATTCTCGAACAGATACAATGACTTCGATTCGATCACTTTCTGGAGAGAACTAATAAAATTGCTTTTGAATTGCAGTGCATTGTTGGTACATTATTGCTTTATTTGTAGGAAATGTAATATGAATACTTCATTCGGGTAGAGAAATGTGATGTAGAATGCGGCTTGCGTTTGTTACGTTTATTAAACTCCATATTGAATTTGACTTGATCCTTACATAATAGTAAAGCGTATTGCAATCTGACCAATCCTTTTATACTGGAGAATAAATTAAACAATTAAGCAGCTAAATTGTTCGTAACGTTATCATAGGAAGCAGATTCTTTAAACCGAAACATGCATCAGTTAATTGTACCAACCCATGCAACGATTATAGTTTAAAAAATTGCTTTAAGAGTAGCATAAACCTTTAATTGCTATTAGGAAAACGACACGTAAATATAATTGAAGGAGACTTTTTTGATAACTTTTGCCGTGCAGTAGCCTCATCACCGTGGCCGATCATAATTACTGATTAACAATGTTTCGGTCAGTAGACCTCCAGCACGCTTGGAAAGTAATTACTTTTCATGACTTCATTTATCCGTCCATCCTGCCACATCCGCCGTACTCGGGGGCCCTACCATATACATACATACATACATATATAAATTGATTGCCATTTTTCATAAGTACAAAACGAAAATTGCAATCGATTTCGAAAGCTGCTTCTTACCTTTAGAATGACCACCACCGCCGCCGACGAGCCGGGTGCTCTGTACACCCGACTCGAAACCGCGGATAAATAATCGAAACCGATTTCGGTAAGTAATTGATGCAATTTTTCACTCTCCGTTCGATCGTCTTTATTGTATATTATCATCGATTACTGCTTACTGTTCTGCCCTGATTTCCTTCGCACCTTTGAGTCAATGCCCTGCTGCTGGAAAGAATCTTTCATCACGGTTCATCCGTAGCACACGACGTAGTGGCCATCAAACACAAGCTATTGTGACATGACGTAATGTTTGGATAACCCCACGCGTGAAATTTCGAGATGAAAAAAAAAATATTTTGCACTTATTTTTGATTGCTTCTCTGGACGGACCACTGCACTGACCTGTTCAGCCCAATATTCGCCTACGGTAAATCAATTTGCCTAAAGTTGTGTACTTGAGTTGAAAACGAACATTGCTGACCTGCATGGGCCGCGCGGATGTGCATTGGAAGTGCCTACGTTGTACGGCTGCTGCTCCTGCTGCAGGGTTAGCATTATTATTGAAATGAGGAAGCCGGCTGGCGGCGCATGAAAAATCTGCTCGGACATTAATCTTGGTTGATGATCTAGAATATGCGTGAGATGGAAACAACGGAAAACATGTTTTGTGTAAACGAAGTATGTTCGGTTTAAATCGTCAAATAGCTTTGAATGTTGGTGCGAAAGAGGTCATTTTTGGAATTTCAGTGCAACCAAAGTGAAGCGAGTCGGGACTTCATCCGTGTGATGTCAAGGCTCATGTCCAATCATTATACTTTAGATGCGCATCTCCGTCGTATTGGGCTCGCTGAGGGTAATCATTGTGCTTGTGGAGAGGGTTACCATGACATTGAGCATGTTGTTTGGTCCTGCACTGAATATCGTGAAGCCAGATCACAATTAATAGATTCTTTACAAGTCCGAGGAAGACCAATCCATGTTCCTGTTAGAGACATCCTGGCGTATCGCGATCCTCTATACATGGAACTTATCTATCATTTTCTGTCAAAATTTAATTAAATTCATCTCCTCATACTCTCATCCAAGGCTAATCATTCACCAAGTAAAGTGTCCTAGAATATTCAGTTTTTAAATTTAGACAATAACAGAAAAAAGTAAATAAATACACCCGAAAATACTAGATCATTATGAAATATAACAATGTAAGGAAAAAAGCAAACAATAAAGTGATTTCAGTGTTAGTTTTAGACAAATTACTAGTATAGTTAAAATTAGTCTTAAGGATTTTTGTAACGTGCTATGTAAAAAAAGAAACTGGCGTAAAAAGCTTTTGCAAATGCCGTGTCAAATAAACGTATGGAAAAAAAGTGAAGCGCTCCAAAAATCTGGTTTAATGCAAATAGAATTGGCTTTTGATAATACCTACCGACGCCGGCATCGATGGAGATACGTGATGATTAGTTATGCTCTCTCTCCGAGCATGTGGTAGACTCGGGTGGAACGCCCGATTTCTAGCAAACAGAAGGCAAAAGATTATTAACTTTTCTTTCCGATCATAGCCACATGAGCCTGATTAGCTCTTTTTTTTAAATAAAACGTTTATTTGACACAGCATTTGCAAAAGCTTTTTTACGCCAGGGTTTTTTTACATATCATGTTACAAAAGTTCTTAAGACTATCACGTTATAATAAAAATTCACTTTTAATGCTAACACTGAGGATAATCATCATTTTGAATATTTTTATTTATACTCTATTTTCTTGAATTTCATTGTAAACCTATTGATAGTTTTTCTGTAATTTTTGTTTATTTTTTTATTTATTTGTAACGTTTTATCTAACTTAACTAACTGCGAGGAAATCTAAATTGTTTGTGGGTAGCAAGGGCAAAAAACTAGAAACGTTGTGGGGATAATTATATTTGAATATTTATTGTTTTCAGGAAATGATAAATATGGCCCATGTATGTAAGATCTCGTAAAGCGAGGATATCACGAACAGGAACATAGGGTGGTTTTATTCTGGCTCGTAAGGAGTCTATTAATTGGGATCTGGCTTCACGATATTCAGTGCAAGACCAAACAACATGTTCAATATCTTCGTAACCCTCTCCGCAAGCACATTGATTATCTTCTGCGATCCCAATACGGCGGAGATGCGCATCAACGTATAATGGTTGGACATGAACCTAGACATCACACGAATGAAGTTTCGACTTACATCCAACCCTTTGAACCATGCCTTCGTTGATACTTTAGGGATAATTGAGTGCAACCAGCGTCCCAGATCACCATTGTCCCATGATGTTTGCCAACTAGTAAGCGTCCTCTGACGAGAAGCGCTATAAAATTCATTGAAGGCAATAGGTCTTTCATAGAAGTCACCGTCCAGTGCCCCTATTTTGGTTAAATTATCCGCTCTCTCATTACCTGGTATGGAGCAATGAGCGGGAATCCACACTAAGGTAATTTGATAAGATTTATTTGTTAATTTAGTTAAGTATTCTCGTATCTTCTTCAAAAAGAACGGAGCGTGATTATCAAGCTTTAAAGAGCGTAGTGCCTTAATTGTACTGAGGCTATCTGTGAGGATGAAATAGTGGCTCGGAAGTAAAGTATCAATAATCTCCAGACTATAGTGAACTGCTGCTAGTTCGGCTGTGTAAACAGAGGCAGGCTCTGCAAGCTTGAAGGATATCGAGGTGTTATTGTTGAAAATACCGAAGCCAGTAGCCTCATTGATTCGTGACCCATCAGTGTAGAGCATTTTATGGCAGTCAATGTGTTGGTATTTACTTATGAATTTTAGGGATCTCCAGAGAGCGCAGGTGATCCGGGATTCCACGAATTTCCTCTTGCATGGACGTGTCGAAAAATAAAGTGGAATCGGGAGTATCTAATATATTAACACATGTCAGAACATAACTAGAAGGCGTTATTTCTTGTGACATGTGATTGAAGTTCACTGTCATGAATCTGGTTTGGGATTGAAGCTCGACAAGTCTTTCGAAATTTTCAATTACAAGTGGATTCATAACCTCACATCGTATAAGTAAACGAGTGGAGAGATCCCAGAATCGATCTTTTAAGGGAAGAACTCCCGCTAGTACTTCAAGACTCATCGTATGTGTCGATTGCATGGAACCTAAGGCGATTCGTAAACAACGATACTGTATTCGTTCCAATTTAATAATTTGAGTATTTGCAGCTGAACGGAAACAGAAGCACCCATATTCCATTACTGAAAGTATCGTTGTTTGATACAATCTTATTGTTGATGCGTGAATTTAAATTAAAAAGAACTACCTAAAACTAAGCCTAAATTTAAATTAATCTAAACCTAAATGAATTAAATCTAAACTTTTAATTATAAACCATATTCAATCAAACCTAATTAAATGCAAAAAAACTACCACCAAAAACCCCAAACCAAATTGATGAACCACCCTACGAATCCACTATGTTTGCCGATCAACATAATGAGCGATCGCAGAACGAGAGTAGACCAAACAGTGATCGCACAATACAACCAAACGATCATGATATACGGGTAGGTAGAACCGTCAGCTGTGGAAGACGGAATGTGTGAAAATCAGCTGACAAAGGCAGTTGACAATAATACGTCGGTCGATCAAGTCAGTGCGTACCCCCGCTATAAGTCCGTACTCGTTAGTGATAATTTGATCATCATATTCGAGTTGTGAATTCTTCCCGCAAACAAACCCCGAGTGCAGTGAAATATAGCAAGTTTTCTAGCGAAGAAAGGACGATTTGACTTGCTAATTGTGGTGTAGTGTAAATTTACTATCCCTGTCCAAAAAGGGGGAAAAGTGCAGTGCGGCAAAAAGGACGTTTAGTGCCAAGAAGAAATCGGTTGTACAGGATATTGGAGGCAGATTGAATTGCTCAGCGACGATCTTTCTGGGCCGCCTACCACAGGCGGAAGCAAAACCTTCGAACGGGAACCCATCAAGTAAGTCGCCCCAACATTGGTCCTTCGAACCGGATACGGAGGAAACCCCAACCAGAAAGGATCGGTGCGGTGAGTACGCCATTACAAATTGCTGCTGACGCGACGCTACGGCAAAGATACTGCCCGTCCCAGCCCCGAAGGTGCCTACCGTTAAGGCCATTTTGGACACTATCGCTGCAGTTCATTGCGAACTTTTGTCATCGCAGCTGATTTGCGCCAACTCGGAACAGGATTTTTTGATAATTTTCTGTTTGCGAGAAAAGTTGCATGTTTTTTTGCTGAGGTGGTGGAGAGTGGCAAATTCGCGTAGATTGGTACGCTCGCGTCGGGAAGGATAATTTCGTACGATTTGCGTATCATTCTCGGTCGTTCCGCGAAGAATTGGCATATCGCGACGGGAAGGATTTTTTCGTTCGATTTGTGCCATTTTCGATTCCGTGTCGTGTAGGAACGGTACCCGCGCCGGGAAGGAGTCCGATTTTTCGATTCGTACCGTTTTTTCGTTTCCGATATTTGAAGTGGTGGTAGTGAAGACCAGTGAAGTGGTACAATAATGGCAACCAAGACAGAAAAGAAGCTGTCAGAGTACGTGATCCAGCGGAAAGGGATCCTTGTAGTGCAGAAGGCAGTGGAAAAGTTCGCGGAGAATTTCGATTGCGATCGGGATGCGTGCCAAATTCCAATTCGCCTCGATTCACTGGACCGGATCTACAAGGAGTACCTGGAGGTACAAGGACAGATCGAGTTGTACGATAAACCGGAAATGTTGGATACCCATCTGCAAGAGAGAATGAATTTCGAGACGCGTTATTGTACGGTCAAAGGATTTCTGCTGTCCAATCGTGCTGCGGACCTCAACCCAACCATGCTGAACAGCACAATGGCGGCACCTGTTCATGCTTCGTCCTCGTTCCATCTACGATTACCCAAGATCGATCTTCCCAAGTTTAACGGTGATTTTTCGCGTTGGCTCGCATTCCGTGACACGTATACGTCGATGATCCACAGCAATGCAGATATTCCGACGGTTGCGAAGCTGCAGTACTTGCTGCAGTCGCTGGAGGGAGAAGCCCGAAAACCATTCGAGTCCGTAGACATTGAAGCGGACAACTACGCATCGACTTGGGAAGCATTGCTAAAGCGGTACGACAACAAGCGGTTCCTGAAGCGTCAGCTCTTCCGTGCTCTGTACGACCTCCCACCGGTCAAGCGAGAGAACCCTCCAGAAATCCAAGGATTGGCTGACGATTTTCACCGGCATGTGCGGGCTTTGGCAAAGTTAGGCGAGCCAGTCCATTATTGGGACACCCCATTGGTCAACCTCCTTTCCTACAAGTTGGATCCAACTACGCTACGTGCTTGGGAGGAAAAAACCAGCATTAACGACGACGTTACCTATGATATGCTGATCGAGTTCCTCTACCAGCGTGCCCGAATGCTGACGTCTGTCGTAACTGACCTACAATATCGGTCCCAACAACCGGTTATAGCCAAGGTGGCCGGTCCGATTCCAACCCCGAAGCCGTTCAAGGTGGCGTACAAGGCAGCTACCGTTGAACCGAACTACAGTGCTCCCTCGTGCCTCGCTTGTCCAGAGAAGCATTTCCTCTTCCAATGCCCTGCATTTTCCGAGGTGTCCGTCCGCCAGCGCCGTGAGCTGGTTTCCCAAAAGCGCTTATGCTGGAATTGCTACCGTACTGGACACCAAGCCCGGAACTCTACCTCCAAGTTCTCTTGCCGTTACTGTCACGAAAAACACCACTCCCTGCTGCACGAGTCAGAATCGTCGAAGATGCTATCGACTCCTGTTAACGAGGAAAGTCAGCCGATTCCCTCGACGTCCGCCCACGCTGACCCTTCAAGCTCGGCGAAATCGAACAGCCAAGTAAGCTTATCGGTTCAGGCTCAGCATAGTACAGTTTTACTGGGAACTGTTTCTCTCTTCGTCGTAGGTCAGAATGGCAAGAAGATCCCCGCACGCGCACTTCTAGATTCCGGATCCATGTGTAACTTCATCACCAAGAAGCTTGCAAATTCCCTGAACCTTCATCGCACCAAGGTGGATATCGCAGTAGCTGGTATAGGAGAATCCACCAAGCAGATTAAGTGCCAATTAACTGCTATGATCGAGTCGAAGTCGACACCGTACTCCACCAAGCTCGAGTTCCTGATCCTCAAGAGACCGACGGTCAACCTTCCGACCGTTCCGATCGACATTTCCGCGTGGAATCTTCCCAAGTTGTCGTTGGCAGACCCCAGATTCCACATCCCATCCGACATTGACATGGTTGTCGGTGGTGAAGCGTATCATGAGCTGCATCCTGGCAGCAAGCGTTCCCTGGGAGAGGGACTACCGTTGCTAATAGAGACGGTGTTCGGATGGACTGTTTCCGGGAAGATATCCATCAATCATCCCACCATTCCCCGCATCTGCCATCTAACCACTGTCGATCGAAGCTTAGAACAAGCGTTGCAGAAGTTCTGGGAGCTAGAAGCTGTTGAGCCGTGTTCTGTGTATTCCGTAGAAGAAAAACAGTGTGAAGAACTTTACGCTACTACCACCACTCGCGATTCGTCCGGTCGTTATCTCGTTCGTTTGCCACTCACCCGTGATCCGCTAGTCAACCTCGGCGAATCCAGAGCCATCGCCGAACGTCGGTTTCTGAGCCTTGAGAAGCGACTAGAGCGGGATCCACCCACCAAGGATGCATACTGCAAGTTCATGGACGAATACGAACGAATGGCGCACATGAAGAAGCTCGTCGATCCAGTAGACGATGTGAACCCGCACTGCTACCTCCCGCACCATCCTGTGTTCAAGGAATCCAGCACAACCACGAAGGTCCGAGTTGTTTTCGACGCGTCGTGTAAAACATAGTCAGGATTTTCCGTCAACGATAAGCAGCTCGTTGGTCCTGTCGTCCAGGAGGACCTGTTGTCTATCGTCATGAGGTTCCGCACACACCCGATCGCCATCGTAGCCGACATCGAGAAGATGTACCGACAGATTCAGCTGCATCCCAAGGACCGACCGCTTCAACGCATTCTCTGGCGTTCCAACCGCGACGATCCGCTCATATCGTACGAGCTCCAAACCGTTACGTACGGTTTTGCATCCGCGCCATTCCTGGCAACTCGCACCCTCCTACAAGTTACACAGGACGAAGGCGACAAGTACCCCGCCTCCGTAGATGCTGTGAAGCAGGATTTTTACGTCGATGACTTTTTATCGGGAGCTGACGATGTCCAATCCGCAATCCGCCTTCGCCAAGAAGTTTCCGCCATGCTTACGTCAGCTGGCCTTCCGTTAAAGAAGTGGGCATCCAATTCCTCCGAAGTCCTTGCGCAAGTCCCGCAAGAAGATCTCGCTCTACTACCACTGCATGATCTCCAGGACGAACAATCCATATCCACCTTAGGACTCGTTTGGGAGCCGAAGTCCGATACGATGCGCTTCAAGGTCCAGTTGCCGTTACCAGCACCCGTCCTGACCAAAAGGAAGGTCATGTCCTACATTGCGCAGATCTTCGACCCACTAGGGCTAGTTGGCCCGACAATCACCGTAGCGAAGCTGTTCATGCAGCGCCTGTGGGCATTGAAGACCGACGCAGGAGATTCATACGAGTGGGATCGTCCGCTGCCTCCGCGTCTACAAGGCGAATGGAAGGAATTCCATGGTACGCTAGATGCAATCTCCAAAATCCGCATTCCCAGATTCGTGTCGCAGATCAAGACCGAAACCATCCAGCTGCACTTTTTCTCCGATGCTTCAGAGAAGGCATATGGTGCATGCTGCTACGTCCGTTCTGAGTCAGCTGCAGGGATTCGTGTTCAGCTGCTAACGTCAAAATCCAAGGTCGCACCGTTAGCCACCTGCCAATCGATTGCGCGCCTAGAGTTGTGTGCCGCTGTGTTGTCGGTTAGCCTATATGAGAAGGTGATGAAGTCCCTTAAGACATCGTGCGAAGTGTTCTTCTGGGTTGATTCGACGATAGTCCTCTACTGGCTACAATCGTGCCCGTCGCGCTGGAAAACGTTCGTGGCAAACCGAGTGTCCACAGTCCAATCCTCTACCGCATCTTGTTCCTGGCAGCACGTTCCCGGAGAATCCAACCCAGCAGACCTTATATCACGAGGTGTCAATCCAACCGATATCGTGAACCTCGAGTTTTGGTGGATAGGACCGCAATGGTTAGGGGTTTTGCCACACCATTGGCCACGCACTGTGCTGCCAGCGTTCGATTTATCCACAATGCCAGAGAGCAAAAGCAATGTCGCCGTGATGTCGGTAACGGTAGCCGAACCATCGTTTTCCGCTCGACTGTTCAGTCGCTACTCCAGCTTTACAAAGCTACGACGTTCCATCGCGTATTGGATGCGATATTTCCGCTCTCTACGAGCTGCCGTGCAGAAAACCAAGCCAGAGCCGTTTGACTCGCTTTCAACGGCCGATCTACGCGAGGCTGATTTAGCCTTGTGTCGTGTAGCCCAACGGGAGATGTTCTCCAAGGAGCTCTCTAAAATAACCAGACGTGAACCCCTTCCCGCATCGTTAAAGGTGTTGAAACCGACGATGTATAAAGATGGCGTTATTCGAGTCGGTGGGAGACTCAAATACGCCGTAGTTTCGGAAGAAATGAAACACCCGATAATGCTGCTTGCGAAGCATCCGCTGTCCGTGTTGTTGACCGAGTACTACCACAGCAATCTGCTACATGCAGGACCACAACTGACGCTAACTACACTGCGTCAGAAGTACTGGGTGATTGGAGGACGCGACCTCGTTCGCCGCACGTACCATCAGTGCCACACGTGTTTTCGCAGCAAGCCCCGTTTGATCCAGCAAACCGTAGCAGACCTGCCGTCCTCGCGAGTCTCGCCAACTCCGTATGCGGTGTAGACTATTGTGGACCTGTCTACATCGCTGACACGCAACCGTGCACCTACGAAGGCATACATCGCGATCTTCGTGTGTTTCTCCACCCGCGCTGTCCACATCGAACTGGTCTCTGACCTATCCACGCCAGCCTTTCTGGCTGCCCTCCGCCGTTTCGTCGCCCGCAGAGGAAGAATGAGGGAGATCCATAGCGACAACGGCACCGCAATCAAGGGAGCGTCCAATGCACTCAACCGAATCCACCACATGCTAAAGTCCGATCAGGGTGGACGAAAGCAGATCCTCGACTGGTGTTCCGAGAATGAGATCATGTGGCGATTCATTCCACCTCGCGCTCCGCACTTCGGCGGTCTGTGGGAAGCAGCCGTCAAGTCAGCAAAGCACCATCTGCTTCGTGAGATCGGCAGTGTGAATGTCAGCTACGAGGACATGATAACCATACTCGCCCAGATCGAGATGTGTCTAAACTCCAGACCTCTCACTGCCATACCGTCCGATCCGTCAGACCTGGAAGCTCTGACCCCAGGCCATTTCCTGGTGGGAACCAGCCTACAAGCCGTTCCAGAGCCGTCACTTTGCGATGTACCCGACAATCGACTTTCACATTGGCAGCTCACCCAGAAGCGTGTCCAAAGGATTTGGGCAAGGTGGTATCCCGAGTACCTTCAGCAGCTGCAGTCACGAGCCACGAAGCAGTACCCCAAGGTCACCATTGAACCCGGACGAGTTGTGGTGATCAAGGACGAATGTCTGCCGCCAACTCAATGGCCACTCGGAAAAATCATCCAGGTACACCCGAACAAGGATGGAATTGTTCGCGTTGTCACCCTGAAAACCGCCACATCCGATTCAGTTGTCCGTCCAGTCGTGAAACTGGCCTTGCTTCCGACACCGGAAACGCAGTCCACAGCGTCTGATCCCAGTTCGGACGAAGAATAGAAGAAGTACAAGCAAGAAATGAATTTGAAGTATCCGTGCTACTTCAAGGTGGCCGGAATGTTGATGCGTGAATTTAAATTAAAAAGAACTACCTAAAACTAAGCCTAAATTTAAATTAATCTAAACCTAAATGAATTAAATCTAAACTTTTAATTATAAACCATATTCAATCAAACCTAATTAAATGCAAAAAAACTACCACCAAAAACCCCAAACCAAATTGATGAACCACCCTACGAATCCACTATGTTTGCCGATCAACATAATGAGCGATCGCAGAACGAGAGTAGACCAAACAGTGATCGCACAATACAACCAAACGATCATGATATACGGGTAGGTAGAACCGTCAGCTGTGGAAGACGGAATGTGTGAAAATCAGCTGACAAAGGCAGTTGACAATAATACGTCGGTCGATCAAGTCAGTGCGTACCCCCGCTATAAGTCCGTACTCGTTAGTGATAATTTGATCATCATATTCGAGTTGTGAATTCTTCCCGCAAACAAACCCCGAGTGCAGTGAAATATAGCAAGTTTTCTAGCGAAGAAAGGACGATTTGACTTGCTAATTGTGGTGTAGTGTAAATTTACTATCCCTGTCCAAAAAGGGGGAAAAGTGCAGTGCGGCAAAAAGGACGTTTAGTGCCAAGAAGAAATCGGTTGTACAGGATATTGGAGGCAGATTGAATTGCTCAGCGACGATCTTTCTGGGCCGCCTACCACAGGCGGAAGCAAAACCTTCCAACGGGAACCCATCAAATAAGTCGCCCCAACACTTATCACGTCACTTGGAGCACCCCACCAAGATCCGGTTATTGTTCGGAGAAAATTTATCCTTTGTTCGCACTTCTTTATCAGATACCTAATGTGGCCTCCCCATGTACCTTTAGAATCGAACCAAATTCCGAGATATTTAAAGGTCATGACTTGGGCTATCGTTCTACCAACCAACTGAAGCTGAAGCTGAGCTGGATCACGCTTCCTTGAAAAAACAACCAACTCTGTTTTCTCCGTAGAGAAATCGATGCCCAGCTTCAACGCCCAACTTGATAAATTATCCAAACTATCTTGCAGTGGTTGTTGTAAATTTATGGCTTTTGGTCCTGTAACAGAAACCACGCCATCATCTGTAAGTTGCTTTAGAGTGCATGGGCTGACAATACAATTATCAATGTCATTCACGTAAAAATTGTAGAGAAGGGGGCTTAAACAAGAACCTTGTGGGAGGCCCATGTAACTTATTCTGAATGTTGCCAAATCGCCATATGAAAAATGCATGTGCTTTTCTGACAATAAGTTGTATAAATAATTATTTAATATTGGTGAAAGACCACATTGATGTAGTTTCTCTGAGAGAACATCAATGGAAACAGAGTCGAATGCTCCTTTTATGTCTAAGAACACAGACGCCATTTGTTCTTTTTTTGCGTAAGCTAGTTGGATTTCTGACGAAAGTAGCGCCAGACAATCATTCGTTCCCTTTCCCCTCCGAAAACCAAACTGGGTATCTGATAGCAAGCCGTTCGCCTCAACCCAATTGTCGAGACGTCGCAGGATAATTTTTTCCAACAATTTCCTGATGCAGGATAGCATTGCAATCGGTCGATACGAGTTATGGTCGGAGGCTGATTTTCCCGGTTTTGGAATGGCGATAACTCTCACTTGTCTCCAGTCGTGCGGGACAATGTTCTGCTCAAGAAGCTTATTGAATAAATTCAACAAGCGTCTTTTTGCTAGGTCAGGCAGATTCTTCACCAAGTTGAATTTAATTCTGTCTGGACCCGGAGCATTATTGTTGCATGAGAGGAGTGCAATTGAAAATTCCATCATTGTCAAAAGCGAATCTATGGAATCGTTACTTGTGGGAGCATCGCGAATGATTTTCTGCGCAGGATCAGAATCTGGAAAAACTTTCTTGGCAAAATTAAATATCCAGCGATTCGAAAAATCTTCGCTTTCATTAGTTACGTTTCGATTCCTCATTCTTCTGGCTGTGTTCCAAAGAGTACTCATTGATGTTTCTCTTGACAAGCCATCAACGAAGCGTCTCCAATAACTAGACTTTTTGGCACGACGGAGACTGTCAAATTTGTTTTGCAAAATCGAATAATTTTCAAAGTTCGCACGTGTACACCCTATCCGTTTCATAATTTCTTTGTAAGCAACTTGTTTAGCTTCATATGCATCCGAGCATTCTTTGTCCCACCAGGGATTAGGAGGCCGGCTATTTATTGTCATGCCAGGATTGCATTTCGTTTGGGTTTGTTCTGCTGCTTCAATAATCAAACCCGCTAGAAATTCATATTCTTCGGTAGGTGGTAGCTCTTCCGTCGAAACAAGAGAAGTGGAAATTAAAGATTGGTATTTTTTCCAATCAATATTTCGTGTCAAGTCATAAGGGACATTGATTGAATTCGTGAGGCCTAATTCACTGTTAATTGAAATAACGACTGGCAAATGATCGCTACCGTGAGGATCAGGTACAACCTTCCACGTGCAATCTAACCGAAGTGATGTCGAGCATAGAGATAGATCTAATGCACTTGGTCGTGCGGGTGGTCTGGGAATGCGTGTTGCTTCGCCTGTATTTAAAACTGTCATATTGAGCTCGTCACAAACATTGTATATCAAAGAGGATCGATTATCATTGAAGAGGGAACCCCACAATACTCCGTGCGAGTTGAAGTCTCCCAGTATCAGCCGCGGAGCAGCCATGGATTCCACTACCTCAAAAATTTGACATTGTCCAATTTGAGCTTTGGGAGGTAAGATTAGCTCTTGTTTCCCATTCTAAATTTATAACTGATTAAATTATAACAATTTTTATATCTTTCGTATCTCTTAGTCTTACATTTGTCGAATATTTTCAGCAAAATTGGTGCACTATGGCTCTATTGCCTTGTGCAGGAAAGAACAGCTTCTATAACTTTGGTTCAAGTACCGTTGTTCTTTGTTTATGTAAGTTTTAACCGGACCGGTCAACATCTCGTTAATTTTAAGTGTGTATCAGTTGCGTGGTGTCCGGCCTTGACTGGTATTGCCAGCGCCGCAGTGGGTTGGCAATGGAGTGTCGATCAATACAGGTGCATAGGAATGGGGTCATGGGAGACCTATCCAACGCCGCGGCACTAAGCACTAACGATCTTCATAAAGCACCACCACGGCGCGCCGTGGTGGTGCTTTATGAAGATCGTTAGTGCTGACGGCTCCAGGGGGAGGCCCCCTCCCACCTTTCTACCGAAAAGAGTAGTAATAGAAATCCGTAGTCACTATCCTTTCTTTAATACTTGTTTTTGCAAATCGAAGTGTTATTTAGTACATTTTAGCTTTTTTTATCCCTTTATGGGCAGCTAGGGCCGAGGGTGGTGGCTAGCGGGTTTCATACATCTTCGACCTGACGGACAAAGCTATGGTGCCTTGAACACAGGCAACGCAGATCCTAGGCCATCATTGAAATGATAAGTTCTGCGTTTGAGATGTACTTCCCCCGGTTGCCAGATGAATACCTGTAATTATTACTTGTTGCTTTGTATGTATGAATCTAATGTTCAGTCCTGGGTAGTGTATGCGTGGAAGGGAAAATGTACTTTTGCATATAAAATATTTAAAATGATCCATAAAGAATTGAAAAACGATCCATAAAAAAGTTGTCCATATTCCATAAAACAAAACTGAAAATCTATAAAACTGTGTGAATGATCCATAAAAAAGGGTGATTTGATCCATAGATTATGTAAAATTGAACCATAAAATGGTCGCAAAAGAGCACTAAAATAGTAATAAAAGAGCAATTAAAATGAACCAATGCCCCATAAAAATATTGGAAATGTTCCATAAAATGATACATTTTGCGCCATAAATTAATTGACATTGATCCATAGAATATTAACAATGTACATTAAAACACGTCGATATGTTCCACAATATCGAAAAAAAATGTTCCACGGTATTACAAAATGGAGCAATAAAATGTCAGAAAAAGTTCCATAAATTTGATGAAAATGTTTGCTAAATAATTTTTCTTGGTCCATAGAAGATGTAAAAATGAACATTAGAAATGATTCATATATCTAACGTTAAATTATGGTTCATGGATATTTACAAAACGATCCATAAGAAAATAAAATGTAAAACGACCAATTAATATGTGCTTATGCACTAGAAAAAATAAATTTAATGAATTCATGCGAAATTTTATGGTAAACTGAAAAAATAAGTTGTGCTTAATAATTCTCATAACAGTGACAGTGTTTTAACAAGTGAGCTTATACTGGGAGCTAGTGTGATGCGGCTTGGCCGCATATCCGAGGCCAAGGATCCGAAGCGGCGCAAAGCCGCTGAGGATCCGTTGGACGAGGCATTGATTAACCCGTAGCTGGAATTGCAGGCAAACCTGTGGTCCTCTCGTTTGCCCGGTTTACTTAAACATAGGGGCTATAGCTACTTAACCTTTACAGTACCAAGCTAAAATTTTTCTGAAAATTTTGTTTAAATTTTGCTCTCAATGCGTCAATTTTTGACCGATTTGGATGGAACCGGCTTTAAAAGATCTGGAATTTAGTCCAGTTTCTATATACAGAGTAGTGTTCAAATCCGTGGACCGGTTCCGGAATTAATCCGAATTCCCTTGGGGTATATCCGGCATCCCAGTGGGGTGACGGGCGAGTTTTGAAGAAACATCCCATAAATTTAAGTAATTGTATTTTGAAATGTGCTACATATGACTATTTCCCATTGATCCTTCACAATAGACATGAATTGGACCAATCTTGGCCACCGGAGAACTGTTCCGGGAGAACCTAAGAAAATGTATATATTTTTCTATCATTCCATCGATTTGGGTTCATAGCTTTATACGAAATGCGAAGTTCTTCCAATCATACGGTTCTACAGCTACCTCAAGGCCATTCCGGCACCGGTTCCGTACGGATGGACATTTGACGCCATTTTGAAAACCAAGATGGCGGCTTCCGGTTACCACAAAACAGTGAAAACCACCATCAATATGGGTGTTATTTGAAAGAGAACGGTCAACAAAAGCCGGAAATTGACGCCATTTTGAAAAGAAATGGGGATTTCCGGTTACCACAAAACAGTGAAAAGCATCATCAATATGGGTGTCATTCGAAAGGGAGTGGTCAATAGAAGACAGAAATTGATTTTTGACGCCATTTTCAAAACCAAGATGGCGGTTTCCGGTTATCACAGTGCAGTGCAAACCACCACCAATAATGGCGTAATTGTAAAGCGCTAGCGATCAGCAAAAGCCGGAAATTGGTTTTTGACGCCAATTCGAAAACCAAAATGGCGGGTTCATGTTCCAAAGAAACAGTGAAAACCGTCACCAATATGGGTGTCATTTGAAAGGAGTGTGTCAGCAGGAGACGGAAATTGATGATTGACGCCATTTGAAAACCAAGATGGCAGCTGCCGGTTTCCAAAAAGCAGTGAAAACTACCATCAATATAGGTGTTATTTGAAAGGGATTGGTGAGAAGAAGTACGAAATTGATTGTTTATGCAGTTTTGAAAACCAAGTTTGCGGTTTCCTGTTACTGCAAAACAGCGAAAACTATCATCAGTATAAGTATCAGAAAGGGGTAGTCATAAAGTTATTTTTGACGCCATTTTGAAAACCAATATGGTGGCTTCCAGTTACTACAAACAACAGTGAAAACCATAAGTATGGGTGTCATTTCAAAGGGGTGGTCAGTAGATGTAGTGGTGGCGGTGGTACTACCACCTTTGTAACAGGAACACTCTCCATAGCACTGAGCATTCTTTACACGACAAGCATGACGTGTTCAAGCATTACTCTCTGACCATACTCAGCATGCTACTGTACGAAGGGCCAAAAAGGAATTGCGTGGTCGGAAAGTGACTTCGTTTACATGTACTACGGAAGCTTTTGCTTCCAATAACAAGACTATATAAGCCAATTACAATGCAAGCCATTGTTATAAAAAGTAGCCTCAATAGGTGGGGAGAAAATCCTGCGCAATGTTCACGAAATGTTAGCAACAAGAATCTGGCTACTCCACTCTTCCTGCCCAAATCGTTTCAATCAGGTGGCTTGATGGTCCCTCTCAATTCCCATGTATTCTATGTAAGGGTCATTCCACGCGCAGTGATCAAGGCACGTGTAATCGACCTTCACGGATTTGAATCAAATTTGGAGGAATTGCTCATCTAGGGCCAATATATAAAAACCCAATTTTTTGTGTCTATTCAATCACCCCTCGGCAATGGGAGCTACCCCCCCTCCCCCCCTCCTTTTGGTAAATTGTCAAAACCCTTGATTTCCTTTTGAACATATTTCCGGTTCTATTTACTCTAGAACCAAACCGTAAGATGGGTTTTGAAGAAAATTGTTCAAGGAGTTTAGAAAATATATTAGTTATTGGCGGCAGTGCTGCCAACTATCCAATTTTTTCAGCCAAATAGCAAATCAGCGATATTTTGAAGCAAAAAAACGCTATTTCCCATATAAAATCGCAGGCGCACAACAATAAAAAAACTAACTTGAGTATTCTAAGATCACACATAATTTATCGTGAAGTAGACGAGCAATTATGAAAAATTACGTTTTTGGTTGCTTTTTAGCAGATCAGGGTCAATTTTTACGACTGTTTGAAGATTTTCTCAATTTTGGCCAATAAAAATGGATTTTTATATGAGAAAATTCGAGTTCTTCCCTTCAAAACAGTGCATCTCAGGATGCGCTCAAATTATATTGAGATTATAAGTGTTTTTTATGTAAAAATATCTACAGAACACGATGGCATTAGAATCTTCAAAATTAAAATATTTGTAATAAGAAAAAAAACTTAATAATTAACTGAAACAAATCGCATAGTTGGCATCACTGCCGCGAAAAGTTAAGCTCCTTGAGCAATTTTCTTCAAAAACCATTTTTCGAATGGATTCTATAGTAAATAGAACCGGTGATATTTGTAGAAGACACCTAATTTCTATCTCTCTCCGTTGAAAAGTTAGTGTTGGCGCCATCTATGCGGTCACAGGTGGCACTAAAATTTTCTAACCAAGACATAACTCGTATTATGTAGTGCAATTCTTCCGAACATACTATTCAGCTAAATCTAACCATTATTCTACAAAAATGTTTAGTTTGTTAGAACCTAGTACCGATACACTACCACGCACTGCTAGGCCCCATGCAAAACTGACTCAGACACCACTTCGCTAAAAGTTTAATAACTTCTTTTAACAAAGCCGAATTGACTAGCAGTCTTCGACAAAGTTGTACACAATTAAATTATATTTCTTATTTTCACTTAGCGGTGAAAATGCGAGCTAATGGGTTTTCTTCATATAAATTGTCGAAAAATCCCATACAAACTTCAGGCACGTTGGTCCGGTAGCTAGACTTGTCCGATTTGCTTCAAATTTAGAGCAAGTACTCCTGGTGGGACTAGGAATCGACTCAGGGGTAGGCCGATAGGGGTCACGTCCTTACAATCGTCGAACGGTTTTGTGTAATCAGATAGGTGTACTAATTTTTGTTTTAAGTTTGTATACAAGAAACAAAGGGGTTGGATAGGCAACCGCTCTCCTCTTGCTGCAATAAGTGTGCTGGATATGCTACACATAGCTACGCGGCGGTACGGTTTTTTGGTGTTGGTGTTTGTTTTTTCGTGTCGTGGAGAAGGCGGCCATCAAGGTTTTTAGATAGTGACGGACCACGGCATCGAACAGACGCCCCGAGTTTTTTTGTTTTTCCGGGACAGTTTCCAGCCACAATAACCAGTGCGGTGAAGTGCGCGTGACAATCCCGTTCGAAAAGTGCCGACCCGTGGTTCGGGTACTCAAGTGTTTTGGTGTCGGGTCGCCGGAAAAGGAAACTAAGCGCCAAGGAGCAACTCGCTTCCCCGGCTAAGTATAAAGGACCCAGAAGACGCCTTTCCGCTCTCGCTGTGAAGGATCAGCCGAACGAGCCTAGCTCTCCTTCACAGCTAAGCTTCAAGGAGAGCGAAGCAGGGTGGCCAAAGGGGCTCCCTGGGAAGTACACTGCGGTGACTTCTGGGATCTCTCGCGGGGATCGGTCATCGTCGCCAGGGAGGTTCCAACAAAGGAGCCAAGCTCACCTCCCTAGCTAAAAGTCAAGGACCGCTGCCGGCGCAGCCAACGACACCAGCAGGAGAACGCGGCCGTTGTGTTCCCGGCCGGTCGGAAGAAACCGCCCGCCTTCCCGCCATCGTCAGAAGCAGCTGATCAACTTCATCGACAGAGTGCAGCAAAGAGAAGATTTGGTGGAATAAAAGTCGGTAAATCTATTAGTTTATTTACCTTTTTTTGTTGTGAAACGAAAATCCGTAATTCCGTAGAAACACCTAGGCCGCCCTGAAAAGAAGGGTACGACGGGCAAACAAGAACCCGAGTAGTGGAAAACCCTTACTTACAAAATAAAGAAAAAAGTAGGCAACCGCGGCATCCCAGTCGCCGTCGTTCCCCCAGCACATTATTCGGCAGCGGCTCACGAGTCAAAACTTCTTGATATCATCCACTGCTTTAATTGAGGCCAGCAATCACTCCATAAACGATGAAGTCATCGAAGAAGCCCCACACACCTGCACGTATACCACACTATGAAGCCGACACCGACACCGACCACGAACGCGTGAATCAACAAATACATCTCCAATGCAACGCACGATCACGATCCGCAGTATTGAACGAGGAAAAATACATATGTCCAAATCGAAAATTATTATTATAATAATATTGCCGATTGATAGCCCATGTGAACATCGGCAAGAATGAACTAATCTTGTTGAGATCTGCGTTCAACATATTGACAACAATATGATTTAATTCGGTTATTCTCGCATAGTAATGACTACGAAACGGGAGCAAGTTTTAAAAGTTTCGCTGAACTATATTGAAAATTAGTCTAAATCTGTACCTTTTGAGTCACGAAGAAACTTAGTTGTCTGTCACAACAGCACATACTTATTGTTGGTGTGAAAAATTGCTACTTGGGTGACCGTTCATTTCTAAATAAAACCCATACCGATGATGATTTTGACTATTTTGTGGTACCACCATCTTGCTTTCCAAAATGGCGTCAATCAATATCCGTATCTGCCGACCATCCACTCGCAAATGACTTCCATCTTGATGATAGTCTTCACTGTTTTGTGGAAACCGGTAGCCGCCATCTTTGTTTTCAAAATGGCGTCAATCATCAATTCCCGTCTTCTACTGATCAGCCCGTTTCAAATGCCACCCATACTGACAATGGTTTTCATTGTTTCCTTGGAATAGGTTTTCAAAATGGCGTAAACAACCAATTTTCGTCTTTTGCTGACCACCCGCTTTACAATGACACCATTATTGACGGTGGTTTTCACTGCCTTGTGGAAACCGGAAGCCGCTATCTTTGCTTAGAAAATGTCGAAAAAATCAATTTCTGTCTTCTATTAACCCCCCCCCCCTTTTGAATGACACTCATATTGACAATACTTTTGACTGTTGTGGTAACCGGAAACCGCCATCTTGGTTTTCAAGTGACCATCTCTTTTCTAATGACACCCATATTGATGACGGTTTTCACTGTTTCTTTGGAACAAGAACCCGAATTTTGGTTTTCGAATTGGCGTCAAAAATCATTTTCCGGCTTTGGCTGATCGCTAGCGCTTTACAATGACGCCATTATTGGTGGCGGTTTGCACTGCACTGTGATAACCGGAAACCGCCATCTTGGTTTTGAAAATGGCGTCAAAAATCAATTTCTGTCTTCTATTGACCACTCCCTTTCGAATGACACCCATATTGATGATGCTTTTCACTGTTTTGTGGTAACCGGAAATCCCCATTTCTTTTCAAAATGGCGTCAATTATCAATTTCCGGCTTTTGCTGGCCGTTCTCTTTCAAATAACACCCATATTGATGGTGGTTTTCACTATTTTGTGGTAACCGGAAGCTGCCATCTTGGTTTTCAAAATGGCGTCAAATGTCCATCCGTACGGAACCGGTGCCGGAATGGCCTTGAGGTAGCTGTAGAACCGTATGATTGGAAGAACTTCGCATTTCGTATAAAGCTATGAACCCAAATCGCTGGAATGATAGAAAAATATATACATTTTCTTAGGTTCTCCCGGAACAGTTCTCCGGTGGCCAAGATTGGTCCAATTCATGTCTATTGTGAAGGATCAATGGGAAATAGTCATATGTAGCACATTTCAAAATACAATTACTTAAATTTATGGGATGTTTCTTCAAAACTCGTCCGTCACCCCACTGGGATGCCGGATATACCCCAAGAGAATTCGATTTAGTTACGGAACCGGTCCACAGATTTGAACACTACTCGGTATATAGAAACTGGACTAAATTCCAGATCTTTTAAAGCCAGTTCCATCCAATTCGGTCAAAAATTGACGAAATGAGAGCAAAATTTAAACAAAATTTTCAGAAAAATTTTAGCTTGGTACTGTAAAGGTTAAAAGCCGACTGAGCGGCAGCGAAGTCGGACAGTGCACAAGAAAGCGATGTAGCGTAGCCGCATTAGTCAGTGTTCGTGTATAAAGTGTCCGTTTTCGCTTCAGATAGTTATTCAGATAGTATTTGCGACTCATGCCAGCCTGTATAAGTGGTCTAATAACTCTCAGCGCTCTAATATCATAAATACCCGACGTTTAAAGAGTTGCCATAATGATTTCAGGTTAGCTAAGGTCAGTTAGCTGACTAGTTGGGTACGGAAGCTGAAGTTTAACTATAATCTCTGCATTGTTTGTTGTAGTTTGACATTACAACCAAATGTAATAAACTTTATTATTAGTTCGAATAGCAAAAATTTCGCATAAATTCATTAAATTTACTTTTGCTGGTGCATAAGCACATATTAATGGATCGTTTTACATTTTATTTTCTTATGGATCGTTTTGTAAATATCCATGAACCATAATTTAACGTTAGATATATGAATCATTTCTAATGTTCATTTTTACATCTTTTATGGACCAAGAAAAATTATTTAGCAAACATTTTCATCAAATTTATGGAACTTTTTCTGACATTTTATTGCTCCATTTTGTAATACCGTGGAACATTTTTTTCGATATTATGGAACATATCGACGTGTTTTAATGTACATTGTTAATATTCTATGGATCAATGTCAGTTAATTTATGGCGCAAAATGTATCATTTTATGGAACATTTCCAATATTTTTATGGGGCATTGGTTCATTTTAATTGCTCTTTTATTACTATTTTAGTGCTCTTTTGCGACCATTTTATGGTTCAATTTTACATAATCTATGGATCAAATCACCCTTATGGATCATTCACACAGTTTTATGGATTTTCAGTTTTGTTTTATGGAATATGGACAACTTTTTTATGGATCGTTTTTCAATTTTTTATGGATCATTTTTGTTGTTTTAGCGGCGCAAACTTAGGGCTGCCTGCGTGGAAGGTGTGATTTTTAGCGTTCGAGTCCAGGAGTGCATATTTGTCTGGGTTAGCGTGGGCGTTTACTAATTGTGTAATAGTGTGATCGCCAAAGGCTCGAGCATTTGAATGCTAGCGTGTCTCTAACTTTGCGTGCATAAATTCGATTTTAGATTCGTGTGGCCATTCGCATATTCACGTGTATTCTTAAACGATCGTGCGCGGACCGTGAATATGATAATTAATTTTTAGTGTATGGTAGAGGAACGTGTTGTCTGGTGAATATGAGCATCATTCTTGATTGGTCCAACTGAAGGCATGAGTCGAGAGTAGAGAATTCCGAACGTAGCCAGTCTATGATCGCGCGAGTGGTGGGTTAATGCTTGAGACCGCGGTTGTAAAGTTATAGGTGCTGAAAAGTTCACTTAAGTAAGGGGGTGTTATTAATGTTGGCGAAATTGCGAGCGTAGGTGTGTGTGGATGATTGAAATTGTAATGTAAGTTCGCGTTTTGACCAGGTTTGTGTTATCGCGAAAGTTAGGGTCGTTTGTGCGTTTTGGATGTGAGTGTATAACGGAGAATATGCAATTGATTGTGTTAGTGAGTATGAGTATGAACCTAACTTAAGATATAGTAATAAAAGGAAAAATAACATGCCGAATGTTTCTTTGTTTAGGTCAGTAACCGTGCATTGCAGAATGCCCAAAAACTCTGAACTAGGCCTCGTCGAGTCTAGTCTGGCCGTCTCGTCCTGTCGTGTCTGAGGTTTCCAGGTTACATGCATTCACCTGATGAGACTAGCTTATGTCAGCTTACTTGTGCACTGGTTTCGTAGAATCGAGGTGATCATCGAAATGATAGATCCTACGAGTGAATGGACTTGGCACAATTACAATTATTACAACACAACACAACTAATAGGGTTCTACTGGTTTTTTTTTTGATTGCGCTTGTGCACGTTGACGAGGTCGACCGATAAATCGACAAACAATGACTTCCACTGCGAGCCGTGCTCACAAAGACTGCCGTTAAGTTGTTGAACAATGTCTGCAAACACAGCCCACAGTAAAAAGTCAATCCACGACAACCCGCCAATCGACCACGCCAGTTGACTGTTAGTTTGGGCTGGTGCAGAGTATGAAAAAACACAAAACATAAAAAAGGCCCATAAACCCTTTCGGTATCCTCGATTTACCACTATCGAGGCGTAATGCAATAACCATCTTAAAGCAGTTGTCTGCCAGAGCTTCTTTAAAACTGACGCTGAAATATGCTTGAAAATGTTTGCAATACCGTCAAACCCGTCAACCTAGGGAGGGTAGTACATTTTAGCTTATTGACTCAATATAATTGATGAATGAAATAGATACGAGTTATCCTTAGTGGAATATCTTCAATGGTTTCTGTGTATAATTTTCCAAATTCTGTATGCCTTTCATGTCATATCATGCATGTCAGAAAACGCGTTCCAAAAATTCGAAATGCCATTTCCCAAATCACCCCACCCTCCCCTTACTATCCGCTTAGAGCCGATTAAGGTCATTAGGGTGTTAGTTGGGTGCTCCAGGTTGCGCAGAGCTGCGGGGAGCGTTCGCACAGCTTCGGAGAATGTGGCAAAGGACCTGCATTCATTTGTTAGTCTCGGGTTCATATAGGGTCGTATACGCCGACATATTTCAGAAATATTACCTATAGATCTCGCCAAACCGTACTGCCACCAAAGGTCTTCGAGCTCCTGGTAGTTGCAAAGGAGCTGCACGACGGAGAAGCGGTTCTTGAAGGATTCGCGTTCTGGTGTCACCCCTGTGTGGCCCATCCGGAGTCGGCAGAGTATCTATTGCTCCTTCCGATTGTCCCAGTCGGTTCAACTGTCGGTTGATCCTATGATTTTGTGTGTGTGGCTAATCTCTGCCAATGGTTGGTGAATCCGTGGTGCAGATTGGTGTTGAAGTCCCTGTAGATATCGAAGGTTTGGATCTGTGAGTCAGGTTCGGGCTCGTCTGCCGTGTAGGGCTAGACGGTCGGCATCCGTGTTTCCTTTGATACTGGGGTGGCCAGAGACCCAGCATAGTGTGACCAGTGAGTCTCGGTGGCTTTCGATAGTTTGTACGAGGGGGTGTGTAGATGTTCCGGAAGCGATGACTCTGAAAACTGATAGGGAGTCAGTGAAGATGTCTGTTGGTGCGTCGGTGTTTCTTTTTGCTATTGACACTACAATGGCAACCGCTTCCGCCGTGAAGATTGTACAGGAGGGTGGGAGGTGGAAGAAAAGCCCGCTACTCAGTCCGCTGATTCCCGCTACGATGACATCGAGCCTTGGAGCTATCGATGAAGATCTTGGCGTGACGCTGATATCTACGGTTTACAAGTTCCCTGTATTTTGCCACTATGTTCCTGAGGTTACTGATCTTTATTATGCGGGTGAGACTATCGTCGATGATCGGTTCGGGGTCCTACCAGGCATGTGGTCTCATACCAAGCAGCCGGGCGATGGGTGGGAGGGTCTTGTTAGTGAATTCACGTATAATGGTCCGAGAATAGTAGAGCGCTTCAATAGGTTGTTTGTTCGATCCCGTAGAAGATTTTACGGTATGTTAGGGATCGTCAGACATTCAATGCTGTTCTGCGATTGTTTTTGGGATGGCGGTAGCCGATAGTGCGGACCAGCCGCTTTCTGTATTCATAGTCCTTTTTAAGTCTGTAGTTTTCTGTCGAGGGTAATTCCGAAAACAACTGATTAATTCAGGAAAGAGACGGCGATGTTGTTGAGGCGGATTGGTCGAGAGTTTGCTAGGTGGTGGGTGCTGCAACAGTGGGTGCCACCTGGATGATGTACTCCGAGTAGACGAATACGTAGATGCCTCTGGGTGGCGCACCGAAAACGCGAGTTCATCTTAACAAGTAATAGCTTTACGGCCAGTATTGAATCATGCTGTACTCCGTTGGTATCGCAGAACTTCTGCTAAGATTTCTCCTCTATGTTGATCCGAAAGCGGCGATTGGTGAGAAAGTTTTGGATGAGGGTGTCGAGGTTACCCTGTAGCCCCCATCGTTTGAGGTCTTATAGTAAATCTTGGCGCCACAGTAGTGTAGGATGTTGCCATGTCGAGAATGGCGATGTCGGCATCAAAGTTTTCAGGTTTGGCCTTGTTCAGCACTTCTCCGAGGGAGCCTATATGGGTACATATTCCGAGTCCCTTTCAGAAGGTGAGATGTCGGGTCGAGAAGTTTGTGATCTTCCAGTCTCGTCAGTGGCCGGTTGTCCATCGTTTACAGAGATTTCGCGGTACATGACACCAAGCTGATTGTTAGAAATCGCTCGGGGCACGGATGACCTGTCATTTTTTGGAGATGGGTACAACGTGGGCCTGTTTCTATTGTTATGTGAAGGACCTGCCTTCCCAGATAGCGTTAAATGAATCTAAGATGGCCTTTTGCTTCCGGAGGGTGAAGGACGTGCAAAAGCATCAGGTAGCCCACCCTGTCGGAGCCGTCGGTTTCTCCGCAAGTGGAACTGAGGCTGACGGCGAGTACCATTTCATTGAATGGTTTATTGTAGGTGGCTGTGGATTCGGGCGTGAACGTGACGGCGTTTTGCCGTGAGCGCGTGTAACCGTCTCCACAATTCTATAATTGAAGAGTCCGGATTGATGCTGTCCATGGAATCGGTCCAGATATTTTACGTGACAGTTAGGATCGTTTTCCTTGCGGCTTTCCTGAACGCCCTGAAGTTATCCGCCCTTTGGTCCCTGAGAGGGTGGTTTGGCGGTGTTATCTGCAGAAGGCGAAGGGCTTTCGATGGAGGCTGTCATTACCGGGCTGCACCAGTGTACGACTTGGTATATTTTCTTCCGCTGCGTTGTCCTATAGTTCGGTCGGCGAGTACGTGTAATCTCTGTCGAGTTGATTTTGCATTGGGTCGTCGTAGGTGTCCCAGTTGGCGCTGTCATACAGTCAGTGTCTGCGTCGGGTGGTGTTGGGTGGGGGCGATTAATGTGTATTTCGATGGGAAAATGATCGCTCCCGGCAGTGCGTTGGTCATGGACCAATCACATATCCCAGCGATGGAGCTGGAGCCGAGCGTAACGTTGAAGGCGAAAGAGGGTTTGTCGTAGATAAATGTAGTGCTGCCATTGTTAAGTATAACTCCATCGGCTTCTTCAAAGAATCGGATAATCTCGTTGCCTCGATGTTGCATTTGTGTGGTGGAAATCGCGGTCCCCCATGACGACGAAGGGGGCGGGAATCTGGTTGATCAGGCTGATGGGTTGATTCCTGATGTTGGTGAGTCCCTGTTGGATGTAGACACAGATGATGAAGCAGCTGATGGGGGTCGACCGCGAGCAGTTTGGGGTTAAGGGGTGGAAGAGCTAATAGCAGCTCAGCCTTTATCCCCAGACCGATGATTTGATGATTTTGGCCAGCTGTTTCCGAACCACGGAGAGGGGTCGACACCGGTGTGAAATGTCCTGTGACAGAGTTGCTGGTTGTCGAGGCTTTGGAAAGTCTGGGCCGAAAGCTGGAATTACCTGGAGGGTAACCGGACCTCCCTGAGCACGCAGCCGCCAATGGCTCGTCGGTGGGGACCGGTACATCCGCGATCGTGGCTAGTGCAGGGGTAGAGGCTTTTTCCCTAGCGCTTCTGCGTTTAGTGATCGCTGTTAAGGGTTTGAAATTCGACGGAGCATTCGAGGGTTGGACTACGTCTTTGTTGTGCTGGAATCCGTGATTTTGGTGTTCCGTTTTCTGGTATATCCGGAATCTGGGGTTAGAGTAGGCGAGCTTGTTTCTTGTGGTTGTTGCATTGCTTTTTGAATTTTTTTCAGGGTGCTTAGTTTGAAATATCGTTGAACGGATCTTTGCTTTAAACTCCTTGTTGGTGGATTTTTGATCGAGGAGCTGTTCTTTCATGGTTTTGATCAAGCCATCTTCGTTGTCTGCGGATGGACATTTGGAGGAAGGTTTCTTCAATAGGGCAACTTCGTTTCTTAGTAGTTGGAAGGTCTTCATCGTCGTTTCCTGGGGTTAATCTGTTGTTAGGCATGGCAGCATACGACGTGTTGTCTTTTCCTTTGCTGAAGAGTGCTCTGGCTTTCGGGAATGTGAGGTGGGTGTCGGTTTTAATTTTCACGATGTGTTTTTCTTTGGCGAAGAAGGGGCAGTTTCTATCTCTAGCTGAGTGGTGTCCGTTGCAGTTTATGCGGTCACTGTTCATGGCACATTGTGTTCCGGATGACTTCATGGTTTCCGGCGAAGTTGAGACAACACTCTTTTCGGGCGTAATTTTTGCTTGTGTGGCCAAATCTTCCACAGTGGTAGCACTGCATGGGGGAGGGGTAGTAATGTGTGTAGTTGCTTGATGAGATTTCGAGAATTTATTTCCTACGTTGCTGACTTCCTGAGGGATATAAATAGATACTACTGTACAAGTTGATTGGTGCTTTCTCGACAACACCTACTGCTGCTCTAGAGGCACTCTTGAACATTAAACCACTACATGTATTTCTGAAACAAGAAGCACTTTCTTGTGCATACCGTCTTGAGGTTACTGGGCTCTCGAACAGTAACCCAATACATCGTGCAACTAGCCACACAAGACTGTGGCCCCAAATGGTTACATGGGATGGAATCAGAATATATTGGCTCAAATGGCACGTTCCCCGTACATACACGGGATGAGTATACACTTGCTCCCAGTGACCTTACACTCATATGTAGTTTTCCTTTTAAAACTTTCAATGTGAGAATTCCTCTTCGCGAGGAATGGCTGTCTGGCTGGATGGAGCGACAACTTGAAGAATACGTAGTTTGTTATACTGACGGTTGTTTGTTGGAGGGCCAAGCCGCTGCTGGTGTCTATTATCATGAAATGAGATTAAACCAATTTCATTCGCTTGGTAGATACTGTACCGTATTCCAAACATAAATCTTCGCGATTCTGTGTGGCGTACAATCAGCACTTCAACAGGGAATTTGTGGCAAAATAATCTATTTTGCTCTGACAGTCAGGCTGCCCTGAAAGCACTTAGTTCGGCAGATTCGAGATCGAAAATAGTAATCGCATGTCGAACTCAAATCTAAGAACTTAGCATTTCAAATGCTATCTACCTTCTATGGGTACTCTGTCATTCCGGTATTACTGGTAATGAATGGGCAGACGAATTGGTTAGAGCTGATGCTGCGACTGACTTCGTTAGTCCATAACCAGTTCTACCACTGTCGATAAGTTGGATAAGGCACAAGATTCACTCTAGCAAACATGCGTTCAAATAAAGACTTTTCTGCCGGATGTGAGTCCGAAAATGTCAAAGAATTTGCAGTATTCTAGTCAGGGCACTGACTGGACATTGCAAACTCAATTGTCACATGGTTACTATTCAGCACGCTGAGTATTATTCATGTGATCTTCGTGAATTCGATTACCGAACAACATATCATTTGATATGCAACTGCCCTGTATTAATGCAATTGCGTATCCGTATCTTTTGATTCTCCATACATAGATGAACCTATGTACAGAGAGCTGAGATTTGCTAAAAATTTGGATATGCTATTGTTCCTAACCCAAATCAAAATGGTAAAGAGCTATAGTTTTAGCCGTATTTGAATGACAATATCTCTTCGGGGGTGTTGATATATCACTGCTTAAATAAAAATTGTAAATCCCTCCGGGGGTTGTAAGTTTTCTTCCTGCTATTGTAGCACCTGCATCCCTCTGGGGGTGCAGAATGCTCTGTTTTAGTTGTTCTGTGTCGTTATTTTCCTTATCCCTCACCTTACCACTTCCCCAATCCTTCCCATCAGGAAAATGATAAAAAACGATTCTTGGCAAGGCACAAATCTCCGATCAACATGGGAACGTGCCATTTAAGCCAGACGCTACTGATTCCTGATTCCACATGCGTAGATTGCTTGCCAGATAAAGATTTTTTGGACAATTTTGCCAGTCACTGCGTCATTTCCTCGCGTGAGCTTTGACCACCGTGTTTCATTTGTCGCTATAGTTCAGTACCTTGCGAACTTTTTATACGTGTAGTCTAAACTGAATCTTGATTCGGAATGTTAAACCAACGCAAGAAATGTGATACATGGGATACAGATCGATTTGCGATTCCGAGTTGATCTGCTTCATCGGAAGACAATATAAATATTGTGCTGTTAGCTCTTCCAATTTTTCCTGCCATTTTTATCCTTGCGCTAAAGAATTACAAACAATTAAGTGTGTGTATTTTTTCGAATATGTTTTCGTATGAATTTTTACCAATCTTTGGTGAGGGGTCCCAAATTCGCGAAACCCGCGTGCCCATGCGTAAAAACGATAACTACTGGTGCCTTACCTCTCACACCACTAGATCAGGGCCGTCAAAATGATGTAAGATTGGTCGTTGCAGGCCTAGATGATTGGCGCTCGAAACAAATCACTGGCCATTTCCAATGGATCCGAAAGCCTCGCAGCGTTGAAAATCTAATAAGAACCAAACCCTATCAATGTAGGTATTAAAATTGAACTTCTACAAGAGTGGATGCTCATTGCCGATACATATCTATTTCCTATAAACTTAATTGCCGTTCTCTTCGCTTACTGCTGAAACAGAAGCTGCACGAGCTGTTTGTTGTCATCGTAGCATTACAGATTGCAATAAACAAGAACCCAAAATAAACAGTAGGTACAGAAACGTAAAACTAAATACCGTGCATCGCGTAAATTGCCACGCATGACTGCCCATTATCGATCCGCGGTGTAACTCAACGTCAAAATTATTTGCATCTGAGATGTGTTATTTTACCCCCTTGCCCTACACACGCACAACATTGTCTCTCTTCACAGCTGATGCAAAACAACAAAAGAAAACCGTTCGTTTCGGAGTAATAACCGTAAAATATGATATGCACAGTGCAGTTCATCTACTTTTATTGTACCCTCCGCAAAATATATGTTTGTTCTACCCCGGAGAACTGACATTTTCGCATTCAATGATACACATTCAGACCGCGGAGAGGCCAATTTTCGTTGCAGCATGTGTTCAAACATCACATTACTGTTTGAAAGTTTAGCACCTCAATCAAAACATCAACAAGCTGCTGCACGTACAAGCATAATTCCAGTTTCGACCCAATTTAGTCGCATTACCACATCGTACCAACCAACCAACTAACCAGCAGCAATCAAAAGTGACTGGCGAAACATGACCACGATAAGATCCCAATCCTTTACCACCTTCCACCGGATCGACTCACCGCACCGGGCTGACTGAGTGACTGACTGAAAGCTGCTCTAAGTTTGCGATCATGCTTGGAGTGCAACGTTTTATATGTACCTACCTGCACGGGGTACGAACTGCATGCATTCTCCGGCTGCCGCAGTCATTATTATGCTATCGAGGTATCCGCCACTCTCTAGCATCAAGGAGCCATTCGCTGGACGAAACGATGATCGCATCAAGGTAATTTCAATATTTGCCACTAATCGCTGCATGGCATGCACGACGAAACTGCAATATTGGCCGCGATCGCAATCGCCGCCGCAGAATCAGGCCCCCAAAACCTTGACTTTAACGCAAACGGGCGACCGTCAGGGGCTCCCTCCGAAGCGCATATGCACATGAAATTTGATCGCGCGAGTGATTTATTTGCGATCAACGGCAGTGCGCAATTTGAATGTCATTAAAGTTGCTTCCTTGCGAGTTGGATTCATGGGAGAAACACAGCCAGCTGCCAGGTGTCTCGGAACCGGAAAGTATGAGAAAATTCGCCGAGAATGAACCCGCTTGAAGGGAAGAAGCAACCCTTTTTCGCGAGTTCGGAATATGGTAATCAATATCTTACATTCTCTAGCAAAATTCGGTGCTATTAAGATGAATCCGAGTTGATCCTTACTTTCTCAAACTTACTCTGAACCGGGGTCGGAAGGTAATAAATTATCAGCCCGAGATTCGTGACCTTTATTCTTCGGTTCCTTCCATTCATCAGACAGAAAACATCTTCACTTTCCCCCTTTGCGTGTATATAACAAGCAGCACATAATTACAACCTTTTGCCCTTATGCAGGGACCCTCTCCTTGGAAGGTAGGGGAGAGAGGGTAACAGTGGATCAGCAGGAACTATGAAACATTCGCAATAAAATCATAATGCATGATCAGAATCGTCTCATTCCCTCATATTTCACGATTTCTAATTCTTTACGCGTGTTGCTATATTTTGGAAGAGATCTAATAACTGTATCTCTTTTAATGGATATTTGTTTGTTTCGTGATAGCCAGAGTAAATTTGCAATGAAAAACATTATTCCATCTTTATGAGTTACCATTCATTGAATAAATGTTTAGTCTATTGCTATTTATAGCAAATTTTATGCTCAACATTTGCCGCGAACAAAGTTTTTTGGTAACTTCTCATGGTTCTGTGTAATTTCACAATTTTCATGAATAGACCCATTGGGTAACTGTGGAACGATGGCGTTTGGGGAACAGTGATTTTTTTTTGTTTTTGTGGTCTGTCTCAAAATGTGAATGGGTTCCGATTTTCCACAGTAAATACTAATCATATAGTGCAAAATTAGTAAATTTGGGCAAGTTTTGTAGAAATTGTCTCTTATTTCAGGATTGCAGCTAATATGCATATATGGTGGTTCGATGTCACGCGATGATATAGTGGATTCTTTCGTAAACAAACGATTTTCGCCTCAATATAACTTTAATTAAAAGCGTTAGGATCATTCTTCGTTAAAACAAAAGAATAAAATTTATAAGTAGAATATTTCACTGTAGACGACATCGTGTTTCATAGTTCCTACCCATGGGGCACACTGATACATTTTACCACCGACTGTTTATTATCCAAAAATTGTTATTTCCTTCGAATTTTACCAGCTGGAAAAAATATATGTATTAGTTAACAACAGAGTGGCACTATGTATCACTTTTGGTTACACAAATAACAAGTATTATCATCAAAATTAAATTGCAGAAAAAATGTGTTTCATTGTTACCCTCTCTCCCCTACTAGCTAGGGTGAAGATCCTTTGCATTGTTTGATGCTGAGTTAACACAAGCAATAAGAGAAAGTGAGGTAATTTTTCTCAGGTGTCTGGATGCGGTATCCCTAACCTACTTTCGTAGAAATATGTTTCCGTTGTATTCTGGAAAGGGAAAGATTGAATCAGATGTCTTAGGATCTAAAAAATAGCGTTCGATCTGAATAGATATTATCAATTTCGATTTGAATAACAATTGAAACTAGAATCAAAGACGTAACAAGTCGAAGGACTGCAAATCCCTTTTTCTTGTTCGAGATGCAAAATGTCTTGTTTTTTTACATTTCTTACAAAAGAAATGTATAGGATTCGCTCAAACTTTGAAAACTTTTTTCGAGGCCCGGAGGGCCGAGTTTCATATACCAATCGACTCAGCTCGACAAATTGAGACAATGTCTGTATGTGTGTGTGTATGTGTGTATGTATGTATGCACAAAATGTCATGTAATTATCTCAGTAATGGCTGAACCGATCTTAATAAAACAAGTTCCAAATGAAAGGTCTAACGCTCCCATTTGCTACTATTATTTTTGTTTTTCGATATGTTGTTTACTTTCTGAGATATGGATAATTTTGTCAAAACAGGGCTGGTTTGAAGCGAATAACAATCGAACAAGGCAACTATATCACGTGAAATAAACAGAAACAAAAAGCTTATAAAAATACCTTTCTAACAAGCTATAGATTGTTAAAATCTGCTCACGAGCGGCGGAGATATTAAACATTTTGTATTTTCATTCTTCGCTTACCAATTTCCACTAACTAAAAATGAGACCGTTCCATACAGAGTATTGCTCTACTGGTTTTTTAGGGTCAAAACTAAACCGATTTTGAATACCCGGGTATGCAAACACATCTGCGTGATTCAAGGATTTTAATTCCGAAAACATTTTGTGAATTTACTTAATAATCAATTACCTATTTCTCAAAAATTAATAAACAAGTTCATTTCAAAGACAAAATAATGTGTAAATTCACTTCAAAGTGCAAATTTGTCCAGAGTTTTTTTTTATTTCGATTATAGAGGTTTTAACCTTAAGGTCATTCGCCTCTTCAGGTTAGAAAAATCTCTTATGAAAAATTTCTAACCCTATGTGCGGGGTCGGGACTCGAAACCAGGTGCGCTGCGTACAAGGCAATCGATTTACCAACTACGCTACATCCGCCGTCATTGTCCAGAGTTGATGTATTTACCCGTTGGATTGAACAAAGAGTTCACTCGTGAGATAAACGTTGGATGGTATATGAATATATCAAGTAATCCTCCTAGTAGTGAGAAATAGATTTCTAATATAATTCATATTCATATTATACTCGTAGCATCATCAAGAGCAACTGTATTTTTGAATAACAAAATTGTAGTGAAAATTTATCAGTTGCATTATTGAAAATAAAGATTTAAGGAATCAAAATTTCGCACTATAAACAAAAATAATGTCACAGCTCTAACCATCATTTACCATTCCTCACAACTGACACTGAGTTGTACTGAAAACCCCAATATACATTTTTCATGATCAATGTGACTAAAAGCATATTTATTTGCGAAAAAATACGACATGTAATTTCAAGAATGTTCGTGTCTCAAAGCAGTCCAGGGGCACTTTCAATACTAACTGGCTTTTCGATGAATTTAAGTACTTATTCTGGTAGTTTGAACCATTTCTTTGCAATGGTATTGTTTTGTGTAGGACTCATTAACCCATATCTCCAGAACGAGAGTTCCGAAAGAAACAATTCGCAAGTAATAAGGATGGGTGGAAAAAGACTACATTGTAATCGACTGCATGTACGAGTTTTATGCCATCGACAATAATATAATTGCCAACATAGCCTGGACACTTGCACTCTTTTCTAGATATTTCAATGCGAATGAATACTATTTACAGGTGGCCTTTTCTCAGTTTACTATTTCTAATTACGCGTTACAATACTGGATCTGAAAATTCCATTCTATACAAAATCATTTTTCAGATGTCTGTAACCAAAAAGATATCTTTTAATTCCAAAACAAATTCCTGATTTCTAGATTTTCTGATGACTAATTAAGGACCATCAATAAAGTAGAAACACCAGATAATCCTAAAAATTCCGTCAAGACAAGAAGAACGAAAACGTGTTCTTTGCAATGGGATTTTCACAAACATTTCAGAATATTCTGAAACAATGGTTTTGGAATTCGTGAAATTCGTTTTATTCATTTACTTCATTTCAACAACTTTCTTAAAATATTATTATATATTCTCATTTTTTCCAGCTCATTCCTTTAATGTATTATATTCGTTTGGTGTATTTTTTGCATTTTAAATATTTGACTAATAATAAATATATGATCATTTCATTTTAAAAATTTTTTTCAATTAGCATTGTTTTTATTTATTTTGTTTATGTGACCTAATTTTATCTATTGTATTCATTTAATTCTTTGTATGCATTCCGATCAGTTTATTATCTTATTCGAATTATTCATTTAATTTATTTTATTCACTTTTTTGTAATATTTTTTCTGATATTTTTCTAATTCACACTTTAATAATCTGACTAATTTTGTTCAGTCATTCACTTTATTAATTTCATCAAGAATAGAATTTCTTCTATTAATTCTATTACTTTTTAATATCGCTGATTTTTTTCATTTTAATCATTTAACTGCTTGAAAACAAACAAAATGAAAAAATGATAAAAAGACAGAAAACATTTTTATTGTGATAAAAATTCTTTATTTTGTTTATATTATTCATTCATTTTCAAATAGCTTTACTGCCCATGCTCGCAAATCAGTCCCATAAAGATAGAAAACGGGACAAATATGCGTTCATGGGCAGTATAACTTTGGGCTTGGACAAGGTTTCTTCACAAAAAAGTAAAACTAATAATTGTGACAATCACCGTTTATTTGAGCGCTAATAGTTACAAGAAAGATCCGTAGAACTCAAGTTATTACAATTGCTTTGATTGGATTTCACTAGAGCAGTGCTGCCAGAGACATTTTCAGTTATCGGTGAAAAATTATAATTTGATATATCTTTGTTTTCTTCAAATATTTTTGAAAACTGATAAATCTTATTAATTTGGACAGCTTTCGGCTACCTTTTCTGCCCAAACTATTGAAAACTTTGCAGGAGATGTGTATTCAGGATTGGTATGTAAAAATTCAACAGCTTCTAACACTGCTAGAGAAGCATCTATCTTGATCAAAACAAGTTTTCCGCGTTTCTTTACTCTAACACTTTTAAGAAAAACAGTTTTGGAACCCTAAACATGCGACAAAATAATTAGGTATGACAGAGTTAATTTAATCCATATTATTCATATTAGGTATTTATTTTATTATTCCAATTTTTATGGTTTTATTCATATTATTTATTTCAATCATTTTATTAAATGGTTAGTTTTTCCCAGTTCACATATTTTATTCAGTTTCTTAATTTTATCAATTCGGTTTAGCCAGTCCTTTATGTTATTGTATGATAGCTTGTTATCCTGAAACAATTTAATTTACTCTCTTAATTTCATTACGTTTTAATATCGTCTAACTTTAATTTGAGCTAATTTGATTTATTTATTTTATTAATTTGGTTTATGTTAATAATTCTATCCATTTTATGAATAACCTTTTTATTTTAAATTTTGTTTTTTATTATTTTTCTTTAATGTATTCAATTAATTCGAAGCGTTATTCGTGCACATCTTACATCTAGTTGCTTGTAAATTTAGCGTGTGATCGGCAAGCTAATGAATAATACAACAGTGATATGTGTAAGAAATGTCTCATCTCACTGATAGGTGGATTAAATCGTTTTTTTTTTAATTTTAATCCAGGTCAGTCAATCTAGGTTTCGCTTCAGTCCATCATTAAAATATGTTGAAAAAAGTTTAAATGCTCGATTTACCTAAAACAAAATAGGGAAGCCACATCTAAAGATAATTGAACTTAATTTAACTTAGGCTACATCCATAAATGACGTAGCATTTTTGAGTGATTTTTAACACCCGCCTTCCTTATCGTAGCATTTCGTCACAAACCTCTAAGTACCTCCTGGCGATTACTTAGCTTGGTGGTAACCCTCCCCCTGTTACCGGCAAAAATTGAAAAAATTAAAAGCGATGTTAGTTAGATGAAACGGGTAAGATTGTCGTGACATCAGGTCAACTCCTATTCTCCTTTAAAAAAGCTACGTAGCATGACATGACCCCCTACTCCCCTGTCGTCACATATAATCACAAAATACAAAACTATTGCCTTCCCCATATTATGCTACGTCATTTATGGATGGACCCTTAATTTGGTCGTACACCTATTGATTTTATCTGAATTCATAAATCGATGGTTAAGCAGTCATTTTCATGCACGCAACCCAAAAACCGTTACTAGAGTAACAAGAAAAAAATTACCCCTATCGGCCCACCCCTGAATCGATTTGGAGCAAATCGAACAAGTCTAGCTACCGCACCAACGTGCCTGAAGTTTGTATGGAATTTTTCGACAATTTACATTGAAAAAACTCACTAGAACACATTTTCACCGCTAGGTGACACAATATGCATCACATTATAACGGCAAGTGAAAATATGAAAGATAATGTAATGAGAGATGGCGTTTGGTCACGGGTTTCTTACAATAATATTTTATTGCGTCTATTAATAGACGCAATAAAATATTATTGTAAGAAATCCGTGACCAAACGCCATCTCTCATTACTGAAAACAAAGTGGTCGTTCATCTTTCTATCGAATGAAAGATAATTTAATTGTCTACAATATTGTCGAAGACTGCAAACCAATCCGACTTTTAAATGGAGAAGTTATTGAAAATTGAAACGGGGCTTCACAGTTTAAATCCAAAGTTTGTATGGAGAACTAGGGGTGTTCAAGAGGGAAGATATCAATGAAAAAGGTAATCTTAAATTTTCTCATTAAGTCTTACATAAAATGCTTATTAGAGATGGTCGGGATCGGGTTTTTGGAGCCGAAACCCGGACCCGACCCGAACCCGACGGGTTTCGGGTCGGGTTCGGGTTCTGTGAATTTAAGTTTCTCGGGTTCGGGTCAGGTTCCGGGTTTTCAAATTTGAAATTCTCAGGTCGGGTCGGGTTCGGGTTTTACAAAATTTTCATTCTCGGATACGGGTCTGGTGCAGATTTTAAAGTTTTAAAATATTCGGACTCGGGTCGGGTTCGGGTTTTTCGAATTTTATAATTTGGGGCTCGGGTCGGGTTCGGGTTCGAAAAACCACCTCTAATGCTTATTACATCGAAAAAGTAATATATGCATGTTTTAGCTCAATGGGACATGATTAAGGGGGTGCGGCGTTTGAATATTGATTTCATAATATAAGAAAAAATCCAAATGTAGGGGAGCCGGGTGCTAGTTGGCGGTTGGGGTAAGTAGGCAGACTTCCCTTTTCTCCGTTTCTATTAGACATAGAGCGCTGTCTCTCGTAGTGAACCTCAAGTAATGTTTAATGCATTATCCAATGTGTTTTTGTTGCAATACATTTTGTTTTGTAGAAGCTGTGGGCGATATTGTGTTTTTGAGCATACTTTGTAAATTTTCATAATTTTAAACATTTTGTGTTATATAAGGTGGTTTTCATTTTATTCCCCGAATAATTATATTTTTCGACAGTGCATGAAAAGAGCTTTCAGTATCCGTATAGATATTACACATATCCACACACAAAAGTAATTATATAAATCCCTTTTTATAAAATATGCGGTTGAGGTACGTTGGCGGTGCCACACACGGGGCAAGTTGGCGGTACAAAAATAGCCATCAAATGTTTTCATTTCTGGAATTCACTCCCAAGTAAGAGAAACTTTGTCTTGTATCTTTCGTCAATGGAGGGGATAATTATTTCGGCCAATCGCCTGAAGAAATTCGAAAATTTTCTTTTGAATATGGAGTTGGCGTCGATGTCAAAATGACGGGGTATTGAGACTGAAATATAATGAAAAGTGTCGAATAATATACAGTTTTATTGAAATGACAATCGGCACATTTTATAAGGACCACTGATGTAGTCGAATTTCCATTTAATTACTTATTTTCTGGCATTCCGCCAACTTACCCCGGGGCTGGGGTAAGTTGGCGGCTTTTCCGCGTTACATATTTTTGACCCTAGAAATTCAGACAACGTATCAAACATTTTCATAAAATTCAGAGATATTGCCAACAATATGCTCTTTCATGCAACGTATTCTGTTTTGCAAAATCTACCAAAATCAAAGCGGTAAAAAATGAAAACTCAAAACACCGCCAACTAGCCCCGGTCTCCCCTATCCAATGTACAACCCGTACGTGGAATGTTGACAATTGTCAACACAAGTCAAAACAAACGAAAACCGCTAAAAATAAATTTAATTTTTTTTTAGTTTAGTCTTTAGTTTTTGAAAAAAAATTTTTTATTGTAATGCCCTATGATTGCAAAAGAAAAATTCCCATCGAACTGGGCTTGGGAGCAGAACAAATAAAAATATAGCAGGGATTTAGGGTTCCAACTAAATCATCGTGAAGAAATTTAAAAAAAATGCGAAAATTTAAGATGACCATTTTCATTGATATCTTCCCTCTTGAACACCCCTAGTTCTCCATACAAACTTTGGATTTAAGCTGTGAAGCCCCGTTCCAGTTTTTATCAAAAATTTCATCACCAGGGATTTCTTGGGACTCCAAACTTTCGCCATTTTTTTCGTTCTGCCCCAAAAAACAATTAGTGGTAATTAGTAAAATGAATATTATTGTACGATATTCAACTGTATGAATAACATGTATTGCTCAATGAATATTTTTTCTATTTTCACGAGTCACATCAGACTCATTTTCAGCCCTCAAACAGGAGCTTGGATAATTTTTAACTCTGGTGGTTACATTCTATCATCCCGAAGGTATCAACGAAGCCTTGGTTCAGAGGAATTGATGTGTATCGAAATTTCATTCGTGGGATATCTCGGCTCATGTCCAATCACTACACTACACAATCTTCGACGAATTGGACACGCGAATAGCGGTATCACCGATTGTGGCAACGGTTAGCACGATATCGAGCATATTGTCTGGGCATGCGCCGAGAATTGTTCAGCCAGATCTCAACTATTGCATTCCCTTCGGGCCCGGGGAAGCTGGTAAGCTGCGATGGCTCCTATATATTCGTCGTATACACCTTCCTAAAAACACCTTCCTGTAGATTTAATTCTCCTTTTTTATTATTCTGAAAAGTGCCCTCTTCCGCATTCAGTCGTATGAGTCTGCAAACACGGGATCTACAGCACATACATTACACGTGCAACTCGGTGTGATGCCGATCCGCATTTGAACCATACTATGAAACCGTCTGGAGGAGTCTTTGCCGGTTCGAGAAGGACCACGCAGCGTGTCTATTCATGATGTTTCCTGATGAAGACTGTCAGAGTCCGTAATCTATATCGTTAATTTCTCGTTTGCCTGAAACTGAAAGTTAATATTTTTTGAAGTAGAATACACACCAACAAATTATGAATTTTATCGTTGACGTAGTTGCAAACATGGCACAATTTAACAAACCGTAATTCACGAAATGACGGAACATAACCGTGTTCCGTTTAATTTTACATGACACATATGCGCGATGACATAATATTTCACTTGCAACCATTCAGAACAAAGGCTATTTAACTCCGCTAACGAATGACGGATCTAAATAGTAGCATGTACGCAATAACCTACGAACTTGGAACGATTGAGAACCAGAGCTACAAGTCCAAAGCCCTGGTAAAGGAGGATGGTTGTGATGATCTGGGCCTCGGTCATCACGTAAAGCAACAAAGGTCATAACCCCATGTTCAAGGCGCGAAGCGACCCATGCCGAGGGATGAGTGATCGAGGGGATGAAAAAGATGCTCGATCGTTAACGGAGCCTGTGGGGTACCTGGGCAACCCCCACAGCAAGCGTCCATTACCACGTTACTGCGGAGCTCTGGCGTGGCGCACCTTTCTTTCTCGCGCTACTTGTGGGAACAATAAGCGAAGTGAACAAAAATAGAAACAAGAAAACGTAGGTGCCGAGCCCCTTTACCAAAGTTGGTTTAGCGAGGTCTCCTCCCAGTGAGGAGGGTAGTGGAGCGACGGGGGCTGCATCCGACAGCATCAGTAATCCTCCCCAGCAGTGGTAGGAAATAGCCCTACCAACGCGCTGGACGGGCCACTAACCGTGATGCGTAAAGTTGTGGAGCAACTCGATAGCATCATCGAGTTCGCAAATGCGAAACAAAACATCAGGAAGGATCTGAAACAGAGCCTGTTGGTGCTCCGAAAAGCTGCTCGAGTCGCAAGACAGCAGGCATACGTCAAGAGGGTAGAAGGACGAGAGAAGGCCGACAGAGGAACCCAGACAGTAGCCTCCAAGAGGGTGGAGGGAAGAGAGAAAGCCGACATAATAACCCAGACAGGGGCCTTCCCCTTCTATGGAGCAGCCAAGTCGCTTGAAGCGGCGGTTGAGTTACCCTCGACGGTCAGGGGTAAGCGCAAGACGGCGCCGAACTTGAAGCGACCTAGGAAGTCACCAGGCGAAGGTGCAAAGAGTAACACCAAATTGCGTGTAACCATGACGGCCAAACGCTGTAGTGTCGATGTAAACCGGGGTGCAAATGAACCCGCCGGGCAGAAAAAAAGCACCAGCAACCCGGCGCAACCGGGACAGGAGGCGAAAACCCCTGGAAGCTGGTCAGTGGGAGGAAGCCGACACCGGACGCACCTCGACCCGCAAAGAAGACCAAGGACAGAGGCGAGGCCTTGTGGTTAAAGACCGACAAGGACAAATATGCCGACGTCCTAAAGTCAATGCGGGCGGCCGAAAGACTCTCGGCCCTCGGGCAAGACGTGCGCAGCGTGACACGCACCAATACAGGCGAAATGCTCTTGATGCTGAAGCGAGACGCACAATCTAGCGCGGTATACAAGGCCTTGGCCCAAGAGGCCCTGGGTGAAGGCGCTCAGGTCAGTTCGTTAGGGGCGGAAATGACTCTCCAGTGTAAGCAACTGGACGAGTTCACGACCGCAGTGCGCTTAAGAGCGGGACCCTCTGGCACGCAAGTAGCCTATCTCAGGCTACTGAAAGCGGAAGCAAAAAAGATTACCGTGAAACGAATACTGAAGATCGGCTGGTCAGTATGTCCAGTTAGCATACCCCAGCCGCCTTCAGTGAATAGGTGCTATCGGTGCCTTGAGTCCGGCCATAAGTCGTACGAATGCAAGGGTACAGACAGGAGCAAACTATGTCGTCGCTGCGGCGAGGAGGGGCATAAGGAGCGGGGTTGCACTAAGGCGCATAAATGCCTTATCTGCACCGCTAAGAAGCAAGCCCGTAATCATGCTATGGGCGGACCATCGTGTCCCTTCGGTGAGGCTAAAAAGCAGAAGCCGTGAACGTCACACAGCTAAATCTTAACCATTGTGCAGCTGTCCAACAGCTGTTGTGGCAGTCGATCTTGGAGTCGAGGACAGCCCTCCTATCCGACCCGTACAACGTCCCTGCCGATAACGGCAATTTGGTGTCGGACGGGTCTGGGATGGCGGCAATCTGTACAACGGGACGGTTACCGGTTCAAGAGGTAATACACTCCTCCGCCGAGGGTGTTGCGGTAGTAGCACATTCCGTAGAAACGGGGTGGAGGCATGGATTGACGTAACATTTGCCAGCCCGAGTCAGGTTCCAGGCATGGACTAGAGGGTAGACGAGGGCTACACCCATAGCGATTATGTAGCATTTCGCTTTAGGATCAACTATGGTGTGCAGCATCCGAGGGCGGAAGATCCCTGTCAGGTACGCGGGTGGAAGTCCCATCACTTCGACATCGAAGCTTTCACCGCGGCGCTGGGACTGGAGGCCAACACCGACAATCTAAGCGGGGATGCGCTGGTAGCCGTTCTACCAGGCGCGTGCGACGCCACTATGCCGAGGAAAACCCTGCCAAGAAACGGCAGATGCCCGGAATATTGGTGAAGTGCCGAGATTGCAGCTCTACGATCAACCTGCCTCAGAGCTAGACGTAGGATGCAAAGAGCCCGCACCGAGGATGCAAGAGAGAACCGCTTTGAAGTGTTTCGAGCTGCGAAACTCGCTCTTAACAAGGCCATTAAAAGCAGCAAGAGAGCGTGTTTCGACAACCTGTGTGAGAGTGTCAACGCGAATCCGTGGGATGACGCCTACAGAATCGTAATGACCAAGACCAAAAAGGGCTTTTCACCCCCAGAACGGTCTCCGGACCGGTTAGCGATGATTATAGAAGTACTCTTTCCGTCTCGAGCCACAAGCCCCTGGCCATCTGCACTACGAGACAGTGCGGACACGGCCGAAATGGTGGCTCCGGCGACGAATGAAGAACTACTCGCAGTGCACGGTGTCTTTTTTTAACAACTTAATGCAAAAAAATTCAGCATCTCTGAAACTTCAGGATATGAAAGAATGGGCTTTCCCCTTTCATTTGAAACCAAAATCAAAATAATCCGTCGGGGGGTCTAGAGCAACTTTTTTTTTGAAGTTTTTTTTCGTGAAAACATAGATTTTACAATGGAACTAGTTCATATTTCTGCCCCCAGATGGTGCTTTAGACATTCGAACAACACTAAAAGTGAGAATCTGATAGATTATTTAATTGTCTACAACTTTGTTACCAACTAAAAACCGATTTGAAATTATCCCGAAAAGTAGTTTAATATTTTAACGAATTCTAAGTCTAAGTTAGTTTCACAGAAGACCTAGTGGTTTGTTAATTCATAAGCACTTTTTTATTTGCCAAATAGTTGTGTTTAGTTCAATAGTGAATTCAGCGGAATTTGAGAGCTTGGAAAGTCATCTTTTAGCTGAAAATTATAATTCCCTGATACAGGGCACCATTAATATGTTTGAGATGAAAAGTCTTAGATAAGTGTTGACAAAACTAGTATGATATTAATATTCTTGTTCATGATGGTAAGTGATTCCTCCCGCAGAAACAGCCTTTTCAATTGTGTATGCCATCTTTTTCATTTTTTTGGATTGTTCTCAGGGATGACTGATAACTATTCTTACATGAATCTCCTACTCTGTTAGCATCTTCGTATAAAATTGACTTGTCCTGAACTTCAACGTTTATATTTGAACAAACTCAATGAAACTTTTAACGCACCATAGCAATATTTCGCGGATTTCATTGCAACGCTTGGTTCAAAACGCTGATTATCCGTTTTCAAAATTAACTCAATGTGACAAACAGTGAACAAAAAACTTTGAGTTTTTGGATCAAGATAATTTTTTTTGGGATATATTCTAGGACTTCTATGTATATAAGGTTATTGTTGTACTCAAATCATATTTTGTTTTCAAAAGTAATACATATCGCATAATCTAGGATCAATTTAGTAACGATATCTCGAATAATTGATAGGAAATGGCCGTAAAATCCAATTGCCACAATATGCTTTGCGGAGAAAATTTGAATAAATCATTTCACACTAGCCACTAATTTGGACAGTTACTGCTGTGGTTTGCGTTAAACTAGAAACGGTGTGTCCCAACATTTCGTCTTGAACGGAATTATAATAGCTGACTTAAGCGATCATAACCTAAATTATACGATGTATGGTCCTTTCTAAAACACCCGTGTAACAAAACATAAATGTAAGCAAATCCTTGTAACCAAGCAATACCTTTCGATGAATGGTAGTCCCTTCAAAGCTATCGGGAAAGATTACAAACAAAAAGCACAAATAGTTTTCTGATTCTGTCAAACATCCTAATTTTCAGAAGTTCAATTAGAATTGTCAACGTAATTAATCCCGTCTAATATTTTATGCCACTAAACCCAATTATTTTTTTTTTGGTAATATAATAAGTGCGAGAAAACATATTTCCAAACCACTAGGCCTCGTGTGAAACTATCTACGATATAACTTTGATAAAATCTTAAACAACTTTTCCGGATGATTTCAGATCAGTTTTTAGTGGTCAACAAACTTGTAGACAATTAAATTTTCTATCAAATTCTTACTTTTAGTGTTGTTCGAATGTATAAAGCACCATCTAGGGACAGAAATATGAACTATCTCCAGTAGTAAAACCTATATTGTTACGAAAAAAAAACTTCAAAAAAAAAGTTGCTCTGGACCCCCCGACGGATTATTTTGATCTTAGTTTCAAATGAAAGGGGAAAGCCTATTCTTTCATATTCCGAAGTTTCAGAGATGCTGAATTTTTTTGCATAAAATTGTTCTAATAAATACACCGTGAGTGGCTAAATCCCTAGCAATGAACAAAGCTCCAGGGCCGGAAGGAGTTCCAAACAGCGCTCTCAAGGCAGCGATCATAGGGAACCCGAACATGTTCAGCCTAGCTAAGCAGAGATGTCTTGACGAGTGCCGTTTCCCCAATAGATGGAAAAAGCAGAAATTGATGCTGTTGCCGAAGCCCGGGAAGCCGCCAGGCGACCCATCGGCGTACAGACCAATCTGTCTGGTCGACACGACTGGCAAACTGTTTGAGAGGATCATCCTCAACAGGCTAACCTCGTACGCGGAAGGTACGGACGGACTGTCAAGCAACCAGTTTGGCTTTCGGAAGGGTAAGTCCACAGTGGACGCTCTCAACTCAGTGATAAAGACTGCCGAGATAACGATCCAACGGAAAAGGCGAGGTATTCGATACTCTGCGTTAGTGACACTTGATGTAAAGAACGCATTCAACAGCGCAAGCTGGGATGCCATCGCGCTGTCAGAAAAGGGCGGAGTCCCGCAGGGCTCGATCCTAGGCCCGGTGTTATGGAACCTCATGTAGGACGGGGTTCTGAGACTGAAATTCCCTTCTGGGGTCAAGATCGTCGGCTTTGCCGACAACGTAACCTTGGAGGTCTATGGGGAGTCAATCCCTGAGGTAGAACTAACCGCAGAACACGTGATCAACACGGCGGAGGAATGGATGAGCGCGAGAGGCCTGGAGCTCGCTCAGCATAAGACGGAGGTAGTTATCGTCAACAACCGCAAGTCGGCACAACATGCAGTTATCCATGTGGGAGAAGTCGTGATCACTTCACAGCGGAGTCTAAAGTCTCTCGGAGTCATTACAGACGACAAGCTGACCTTCGGCAGCCATGTCGAATATACGTGCAAGAGAGCGTCGACTGCTGTTGCGGCTCTATCAAGGATGATGTCCAACAGCTCAAAGGTGTGCGCCAGTAGACGTAGGCTACTGGCAGGCGTTGCCGTATCTATCCTCAGGTACAGCGGCCCGTCATGGTCTGAGCATTGAGGGTAACCAGTTACCTACAGAAACTGGAGATTACCTACCGCGTGATGTGCCTCACAGTGATATCTGCTTACCGCACGGTATTACACGATGCATCTTACGTGATAGCGAGAATTATGCCAGTCGGGCTGGTCATCCGGGAAGATGAGGAGTGCTTTGAGGAAGATTAGGAGCCCGCAAGCGCACCAGGGCGGCTTCGGTTGCCAGATGGCAGCGTGAGCGGGACAGCTCCTCGAAAGATAGGTGGACCCACCGGTTGATACCTAACATATCGATCTGGGCGGGCAGACCCCATGCTGAAGTTCACTTCCATCTAACACAATTCCTGTCAGGCCATGACTGCTTCCAACAGTACCTCCACAGGTTCGAGCACGCGAAGGTCCCCGTCTGCCCTGACAGCCCAGGTGTCGACGAAACTGCCGAGCACATACTGTTCGTATGTCCTCGCTTCGACGTCGAAAGAAGAGCAATGCTTGACGTCTGTGGCTGGGACACAGCGCCTGATACCTTTATTCAGCGGATGTGTCAAGCGGTGGAGAAGTGGAACGCAGTCTCGACTGCAACCACCCAAGACTGCAAGCTACAGAGAATCTGGCGCACCGAGCAACAGACGACGGGCACGACTAACTAGTGATTGGTTAGTTGGAACGGAAAGGGCCGAGCGCAAAAAAAGTGAGTGAATGGTCTGTTCATGCTGAGGCAGGTTTGGCGCAGCGACTGGCAACCGCGTAAGGGGTAAACCCAGCCACCCCGAAGCAAGGCAGAAGAGCGAGTGTATAGGCGTATATGTGGACTGCTCATGCCAAGATGGGAAGGTCATAGCGTAGTATGATGGGACTTCGTTATTGATACCTCGTGGCGTGGCAGAGGAGTGAAAGGGTGAGCATCCAAGTCAGAGCCTCACACGGTATGTTAGGTGAGAGCACAAAAGTAAGCCTCATGTGTAGTGTTAGAGAGTGCATCAGGGTGTGACAGAGCGAGCCCCCAAGTAAGCCTCATTCAGGATGTATGAACGCGTGAACGAGAGTGAGTGAGTACATCAAGTACAGCCATCCCCCCAGAAGTAATACGGAGAGGTTGTCCCTGGGGGGGACAATGTCGGTGCCCAATAGAAATTAGTCGGTATTACCTTGTTCATGTTGGAGCCCGACACTCCAGCACACTCCGTGTGGTAGCTTGGCATCTACTAAGCACGTGTCCCGATCAGAACGAAATAACAAGATTGTAACAGAATGCAATTTTCGTAACATATTGTGTTATTAATTTGGTCTCGTTAGAAGTTAAAATAACAGAAAATTATAACAAGTAACAACGGGAGATATAGTTTTGAAATATTCTTGTTATGTGTTTCTGATCGGGGTACGGGGTCAGTGCATAAATTGCATTCTCCATTGGAAAAAAAGAAAAAAAAAGGACAAAGGCTATTTGTGGAGTAAAATTACGTCATTTACGAAATTTAAAGTAATGTAAAATTTAAATCAAACGTAAAACTAAGTCATTTCTGATGCTCGTATATGTCAGGGTCAGGAGATGTAAATTTACATTTAGACGCCAATTTTCAACGTATTGGGCTCGCGAATAGTGGTATTTGCGCTTGCGGCGACGGTTATCACGATATCGAGCATATTGTCTGGGCATACGACGAGTATTTCTTCGCCAAATCTTCACTATTGGGTTTTATTAAATTTAAAATGCAAAACAAAGAATTTGAAACCTTCAAGCTAACGCAAACGTGAACTACTGATAATGTTTTCTTAAGGCTGTCAGTTCAAAAACACAGTAAGTCTTTTCGTTATTGACGCTAGTTTGGATATGAACATCAATTTCGATGTAACATGAACATGAACGGAATTCTAGTTATGTCATGATCCCACTAGCGAAAGCGAAAAAATCAAGCAATCGCGGCTAATCCTGGATAATCAAATACACAAATATAGTTGCCAGTCATTAATCATGTTACGGCACACGAGCCGACCAATAAAATGGTTCCCCATCAAGTTGATTTTATTCCTCAATATCCCTCAATAAGACCGCCGGAATAGTAGCAAATCCCTTCGTCTAGGAAAGACTTACATGCGAACGTACAAAAGCGAAGTAAACCCCATTCTCCCTCTCTCTCTCACCCAACCCCACAGCAAATTGGTAAGAATCTTGTAAGCCAACCGAAAAAAGAAGTCATGTTTGCCTTTCGACTTCCATATCCCGTAGCATGGGTTCAACATAATCGCCATATAAAAGTCCCCCTCTCGGTCTCCGCACATTGACCGAACGCCCAAATAAAAACCAATCAATTTCGAATTTTTCGATGATTATATCGTAAATGGTTGGCAGCGAGAACGGCTTCTTGATTGGGTGGGTGGACGTCAGTCCGTGATGGTATCGACAGCCCCTAAGAAAAGGGGAAAAATCAACTGGCGCTGGGCTATTCCTAGGTATGTGCCCAAGTGATTACAGCTCGTCATGTGGGATGTCCTTTCCCGGGGAAAAGCAATAGCCTTCAATGTCGGCCCTTTTTTCGATAGATATACACGCATATATCGCTGGAAGTGGACATGCTGTTTTTGCTGGATTACACAATATGTGATTTCGGGGTTGATTTTTTTTTGTTCGTGCAACGCAGTTTGGTAGCTTAATTCGATTATCTGCTCCGCTGGTGACAGGGACTAATACGATTTTTATGAACAGTCATGAGTCGGCGTTTTCTTTTTCTCGGCTGTCGTGTAGTTTGTGTGGTGGAAGAATTACTTGTACTCGGTGACAGTATTGAGTAAATTGACATGTCAAGAAATGATTTACGAAATATTTTTATTTGTTCGATCACTATACATTTTATGTTAAATGATTGTATTTGTGATTATAATATTAAGAACAGGGATATAAAATGATATTCAAGAATTTGGTGTTTCCCTACTTCAAACAAATTTATTCGTGCAGTGTTTTACAGTCCTAGATCAAATACCTTAAAACAACATTTCAAAACAATTCTTTAGTTCTCCTTAGTGGAGTAAAAATTAGGCTAAAGCAATTTTCATCACTAACGGGAAAATTGTTTAAAACCTTCTTTGCGCGGGAAGAGCACAAACCAGTAACTAAATTAGTCATGGAATATCCGTTTCAACTTCATCTCATCAGAACCCAACACTAACTTAGTGACAAAACTAAGCCAGCGCCGGATTGATGCTTCTCATAAGCTTATTCAGAACATCTTTTCTTGCGGGATATCACGAAGGACGAGGTGTTGGCTCAGAAACACAAATAGTGTTTTAGTTTTTTGGAGCTAGCGTCAATCCTGTTACTAAGTTAGTGTCAGATTCTGACTAGATGAAGTCGAAACGCAAATTCCACAACAAATTTAATATTTCAAAAATTCGTGAAATTGATGCAATTTTACACATACGTCAACTTGAAGTGTTTCTGAAATTCAAAACTTCTCCGATTTAAAACAACTTAGATTTTAAAAGATCTTACTATTGCAGAAATGCTAAAGTATCATTTATGCAAACACTGAACCTTTGGATGCAAATACTTCTTCAATAAAGTATTTCCAAAATAATCAAAACACCGCTCATCACATTCCGACTGTCGCCAGCCTCCTTGTTGATCGATATCCTCCCACCACCTGACCTGAATCCCTACCGGAGGGTAATACCCCCGGGAAGATAGAATACAATTTCTTACGCTTCAGTCCTCTACCCGAAGATTGAAGAAAGTCGTCCCCATTCACTATAAAAACGGTATGCCTTGTCATAGGGATGAAATGATAAAAGATTGCTGCACGAACGAACCAAATTCCCAGTACCTACATCAAAATACAAACATGTACGTGCTGATGTCGTAGCAACAATTTCAACACATCAATAGGGTTGTATATTGAATACGCCCAATTCTACCATCCAATCTGATGGAATTTTTCCTTAGGTTGCTGACCCTATTCGACTATATTCCCTAAATCAATCCACCCCACAGTGGAAGAAATCCAACCAAAAAGGCAATTAATTGGAAGCCGCTGAAAAAGTATCACAATTTACACACCAAAAGTTGCGGAATTTTCCAGGTAATGAAATGCGATCAAATATGTTCACCGCACGCAACTGCGACCAGAGATATGGGGATTTAAACATCCGGAATATTACCGATATTCAACAAATCTGAGGCCTAATTCAAAAGCCGCTGTAAAAGTTCAAATAATTATAACCTTGAAGTTGTGGAAAATTCTAGCGATCAAAATTCAATCAAATTTGTTAACCGCACGCACTTATGACCGGAGATATGGGGCTTTGAAGATCCGGAACATTACCGGTATTCATCAAATCTGAGGCCTAATTCAGACGCCGCTGAAAAAGTTTAAATAATTATACTCTTAAAGTTGTGGAAAATTCTAGCGATCAAGATGCAATCAAATCTATTTACCGCACGCACTTGTGACCGGAGATATGAGGCTTTGAAGCTCCGGAACATTACCGGTTTTTAACAAATCAGAGGCCTAATTCAGAAGCCGCTGAAAAAGTAGAAAAAGCTAGAGCTTGCCGCAACTTTGAGGGTATAATTCTTTAAACTTTTTCAGCGGCTTCTGAATTAGGCCTCAGAATTGATGAATACCGGTAATGTTCCGGATTTTCAAAGCCCCATATCTCCGGTCACAAGTGCGTGCGGTTAACAAATTTGATTGCATCTTGATCGCTAGAGCTTTCAGCAACTTTAAGGGTATAATTCTTTAAACTTTTTCAGCGGCTCTAAATTAGGCCTCAGAATTGATCAATACCGGTAATGTTCCGGATCTTCAAAGCCCCATATCTCCGGTCACAGATGCGTGCGGTGAACAAATTTGATTGCCTTTTATTACCTAAAAAATTCCGCAACTTTTGGTGTGTATGTTGTGATACTTTTTCAGCGGCTTCCAATTAATTGCCTTTTTGGTTGGATTTCTTCCATTGTGCACCCCCATACTTTGCTATTCGCCATGCAAATTGTGGCGGAAAATGAATTTCTCTGAGGCGCATCACAAGACAGAGCAGGAAGAGGTAGAACCCATTCCGGTTCTGCAGAACATCATACATAGCTCTAATCCTATACGGTACCTACTTCAAACAGAACGGGGTGAAGCTGTGGATCCATCTTGTTATCGTCAAGAGAGGAAAAAATGCTTTGGTTGCCATCGGCAACAACAACAGCCTCGAACAGCCAACGGCAGGCATCTTTGATTATTGGGGCTTTGCCAATAAAATATAGTTTATCTCAATAGGAGCGATGACGAGCGTGGTTCCAGGAACAGGTGATGTTATATGCGAAGATAGGTAAGTAATACATTGACTTGGTTCTTGATTCGCTTGTTGGTGTGCAATCTGCTTGAAATGTTACGGAAATAGTTACCCATAGTCAGTGTGTTGCTGGAATTGTAATGGAATTTGCTTTCGGTTGGAAGCTCCTGTCACTAGGAATTTCATCGCTGTTTCTGATTATTGTCGAGAACTTGATAGTACGGTAATTCTGCCAGCGAAAACCAATTTAGTCTCCACTTGAGAGAGTATTTTTCATGTCAATGTTGTTGACTTTCGTATCTCGTTCTAGGGAGTTTGGGGCGTTTGCGCAACATTACATGAAAATCTCCGACTATTTCGAATTTTCATGACTTTCAGGTAGAATATTTCTAAAATCTCATTTGTATAAAACGGCCTTTTTCATTCTTTATTAAATTCCGCGGGTAAAATGTTCTAAATCGAACTTAAACAACGCTTGCACCAAAATAGTCTTTCTTTGAAACTAGCCTCAAACAAATACTATGGAAAATGAAACCATATCATTTAATTGACAAAAATGATTCATGCAAATTCTGTCAGCTTTACGACAGCTGAGATGACAGTGAAAAAATCTCGTAACCTACACCCTTAGGGTAGTTCCAAATTGTGAAAAATTACACTGTCTAAATTTGGGCGAAATCGGTTAAACCTCACCTCTCCCCCAAAGAGCTTCAATTTTGCAAGGGATTTCTGGCCAAAATGTATGGAGAAAACTCGTAGTTCACAAAATCGCCGATAGAAGTCACTGTAAATACCCGAACACGGACGAAATTAGTTCGTTAGTTTTTTCCGCATAATGGTGTTAGAGAATCAAGCTAGTTCAAAGTAGTGCTCTTATTTTCTTTACGGAATTCCTTCTGTTTGACTTAACATCTTACAGAATTTTCATAAGACTATCAACTTAAAATAAAATGCACATATATCATCGCTGTTGTGCTATCTTATGACAAGCGCCATTTAGCTCATTTCGAGAAAAACGATTTTTAAAGTTTGAGATTGAATATCTTGAAAATTATAAATGGTATAAACAATTCAATGAAGACAATTGATGCTTCTATCTATTCTTTATAAATCTCTCAAATATTATGAGGATCGGTTGACTATGTTGCGAGTTTTGACTATAAATATAAACAAAAGTCGCACTCACACGTGTCATAGGTGTGTATAGATGACAAAATTTGTATGGCGTGTCATAACCGTGCATGGAAAATTTTCCATAGAAAAAAATCATCAATTATTAACTTTTATTCATATGTTTGGTTTAGTTTGGCCTATAAACAATCGGTGAGATGCATTTTAAAGGAAATGAGTCAGAGAATCTAGCAAAAATAGTTATTTTTAGTTACAGTGTTGCCAAATATGCTATATTTCCAGTTTAAAACTAAAACTACATTTTTCTCACAATTCGTGTAATTTTGTTTTGAAAATTATTATGCCATTGTGTTCTTTAGAGAGTTTTACACATAAAAACATCTTATATATAAAGATACCTTGAGGTAATCTTTAGACACAGTCATTTGAAGCAAAAAATTCAAAATTTCTCATCATGTTTTTTGCTATATCTCAGTAATCAAGCAGAATATCAAAATTCTGAAAACGCCACTTTGTAGAGATTTTTTAGACACGTGATGTGGCATATCTAACTCAGTTTACCCCAAAATGGCGTTTGTCATAAGATAGCACAACAGCGACGATATTCTTAAATTTCTTCGTAAGACATGTTTTTCTGTTGCCTTTATTTATTTACCTTTTTTAAAATGTTGAACTAACAGTTCAACTTAAACTTAAACAACTTAAAGAAATAAATTTTGTTTATGACTACCAAAGCAAAATTGTCGACGAATAATGTTTAGAAATACCGTCATCGGGGGTTACTTTACGCCACGGGGGCTATTTTACGCCAAAATTAAAGAATGATACTTGAGCTTCTAGTTCAAATTTAACGTTATATTTTGACAAAAGAAAAACATAGTATTATTCACTGGTTCAACACAAACATAGAAAAGGTTTAAGAAAACGCTTGCAAGTAATCGCAGTAGGCGATGAAACTGAAATATAAAATATTCTCAAAAAGTATTGTAACTTAAATTCTCTTGGGAAAGTGCGATATACTAGTGAAATTATTAGATAAGAGGATATAGATTACGTGAAATTAATCTGGCAATGTAATGTAATTATTTGTGTTTGTATTTTTATCCGTATTTTTGTTTGTTTGGTAATTGGTGACCATATGTCCTTTTTATATACTTTACGTCAAGCTTTACTTTAGTGTATATTGCACAATCTGTATATTTGATCTAAAATTTACTCTTATTTTGTCATTTGATTTTAATTCAAAGCAGATTTTTATTAGCTTACTACTTTGACTGTTTTGAAAAATAACAGTACATGTCGGACTCGATTATCCGGAGATTCGATTAACCGGGGAAAATGATTCGATTATCCGGGTGTTTCGAAAAAATTAAATTTCAACTAGAATGTCTGATTATAGTGCTAATTTGAACATTGCAGTCAGAAGAAATTTTTTTCGGGTAATGGAGGGTCTAGTTACCCCCCTCACAAATTTTGGCCTGCCTCAAAAATAGGGTTATTCCGCGCAAAGTGACCAAAAAACCAAAACTTAGAATCGACCTTCACGAATTGGAGCCAGTTTTGAAGAAATTGTTCATCTAGAATCTAGAAAAAATACTTGTTTTTAACGGCAGTGTTGCCATATATGCAACTTTTTAGCTATAACCTAAAAGTACATTTTCTCGTAATATAAAAATCGGATACTGCTAATCTCTTAGGATAATGATGACATGCTTCTCAGCATAATCGCTGGCATGACGATTGAAAACAAATTTAAAGTCACGTTAATAAAAATAAAGAAAGAAAAGGATACTTCCCAGGATCGAAGTTTTCGTAGCATTCCAATGGAATATATTTCAGAATTTCGATTGAATCAATATCCGTATTTCTACGGAATTCTCAGAATTTTGATACAGGATTCTATAGAAAAGCTTCTTAGCGGTCTGGTGGAATCCTTCACAAGATAGAATCCTGCTGAAGATAATGTTCTTATTTTCAATGAAATCCAGTGTAAAATTATGATGAATATGCTGCTCTGAGTTCCAGTAGACTTTGACAAAATATAGCTACTATCCTATTGTATCCTGCAACAATCCTGATAAAAATTCCTATGGCATCTTTAAGGCCTTCATTCCCATGTTGTTGTTAAACAATCACGTTTCAAAACGACTATTACTTTTAGATTACACAACATATGTTTTCAACGAGAAGTCGTCACTGTTGTGCTATCTTATGACAAACGCCATTTTGGGGTAAACTGAGTTAGATATGCCACATCACTTGTCTATAAAATCTCTACAAAGTGGTGTTTTCAGAATTTTGACATTCTGCTTGGTTACTGAAATATAGGGAGAAACGTGCTGAGAAATTTTTAATTTTTTGCTTTAAATGACTGTATCTGGGGATTGGCTCAAGTTATCTTGATGCATAATATGTTTTTATATGTAAGTCTATCTGATAAAGACAATGGCATAATCATTTTCAAAACAAAAATACATAAATTGTGAGAAAAATGCAGTTTAAGTTTTAAATTTGAAATATAGCATATTTGGTAACGCTGTAACAAAAATTATATTTTTTTTCTAGATTTCCTGACTCATTTCCTTCAAAATGCATCTCACCGATGGTTTATAGACCAAATGAGGCCAAAGAAATGAATAAAAGTAAATAATTGATGATTTTTTTTCTATGGAAATTTTTTATGCACGATTATGACACGTCATACGAATTGCATCATCAATACACACCTATGACACTTGTGAGTGCGACTTTTGTTTACATTTACAATAAAAACTCGCAACATAGTCAACCGCTCTTCGTAATATTTGAGAGATTAATACAGAATAGATAGAAGCATCATTTATCTTCTTTGAATTGTTTATACCATTTATAAGCTTCAACATATTCAATCTCAAATTTTAAAAATCGTTTTTCTCGAAATGTGCTAAATGGCGCTTGTCATAAGATAGCACAACAGCGACGAAGTAAGCTTAACAACTGGGACTAATATCTTTCATTTGTGCACTAACAGTTATAAATATTATCATCAGTAGAACAGAATCTGTTACAATTATTCTGATTGGGTTCCGCTGAAGCAGTGTTGCCAGGGATAGTTTTCGTTAAAGGTGAAAATGAAAATTTGGAATATTTTTATGGCCTGGCAATATTATTGAAAACTGATAGAACTTTCTAATTTAGACTGCCTTCAACTACCTTTTTCATGCAAATGGACTGTATCGGAAGCAGCTTCTAGCACTGCGTCAGTACCTTTATCTTTATTAAACCAGATTTTTCGAGTTTCATGACGTCATAGTTCTAAGCAAAAAAAAAGCTTCGGAACCCTATACGCGGGGGGAAAAAGATGGTCAAGAAAGGGTTAACATGGTTGCGATAAGAAACCCGGCAGTCGTTGGAGGCGATTCATGGCTAGCTCAAGCAAATAAGTACTTCTCGCTAAGGCGACTGAGAACCCATCATTCACGTAACCTTTGGCAGTCTTTCGCTCTCGACAAACATAAGTGGGAGAGTTTGTAAAGACTACAAGCGTGCGTTGTGATCACCTGACAATTTGGTATGACATTGGTCAACTAAATGATGCTACAAGAACAAGGACCAGGATCTCTTTATGGAGGCCCAACGCTCACTCTTCTAACTAGAATGAGGATTTTTTTTGTAGCAGACCACGAATGAGGGTTAAAAGAAACGTTAGCTATGTGACACCACTTCATAAATTAAACTGGAGCCAAGAAACAGACTACCCCCAGCTTGCCTATTTACTTTTAACGTAGGACTACGTCTTTGTTTTCGATATGGGGGTGCACTCTGCAAATTCTACTAAAATGGTATGTAACGAAAAGTGGTCCAATTTTGAACGCATATAATTCAGCCATCTCACGATAAATTTTCAAATTTTTTGCACAAATCGCCCCGAAATACTTCTAGGAATAGATTCCAATAGATAAACCCAAAGATTTTTGATATCATAGCATTAAAAAATTAAATAATATACAACCTTGTCAAAATATCGCGCATTAACACACAGAAGATAGCGCTTCCCAAGCCCTGTACGACAGATTGGTGTACCTAGCGCGCTACGCTTCTATGAATGACGTCATCATCGACTATTTAAAGAACGGACTTGGCCAGACACGCTCAGTTCCCTTTTGATCGGCTGGCGAAGCAGATCACTGCGTTGTGTTTTTTACAGCCAGTGTAGCTGAGCTAGAAGTCCGTTACACTGGCTGTGGAGGGATGCTATCCTATGTCGTCCAACAGGCGACCGCTCCAACTGCTTCCTAAATGCCGCTGTAATGTTGCCAGTAAATTTTTGGTTTAACTAGCACATGTATTTGCTATTTGCGCTTGAAATTAAGTAATGTAGTGGTAGTAATAAGCTTCCCATTTTGGTTTAAAGGACAGTTCTTAAAACAGGATTTGATTAATTAGTTTAGCTCATCTAAGCAATTTTATCAATTCTGTAATTTAAAGGGAATTTTACGGAACTTGGTGAATTTGGCCCCACTTGCAACTGGTATAATCAACCTGCACAAAGTGTTGCATAACGCAGAGCTGTTTTTTGGAACAAAATGTGTTATCATTCAACCCTTCGCTATGCAAAATCACGATATTATGACAGATGGGCTAAGCGCGGCCGTTCCTTTCAATCGGGAAAGGCCGCGTGGAATTTTGGTGAAATGCGCTAATAGTGTCGTGGTGGTACTAGTTGTCTCTTTCGCTCTACCCATCATCATCAGCGTTGACTCATTTTGCATTATACGCTTGTGTTCAATGTTTGTGGTGAATGTGTTGGTAGGTAGGGGAACTGGTGGTAAAATGAACATGTTAAGCAAAGTCATTATTTTCTAACTAATAAGTGAATGAGATATTACAATCACCTTATATGTTTCTTGTTAGACATGTTTTGTACATATCTGGTAAAAATACTTCGTCATAAACACATTTTTTCAAACATGATTCTTGATTTCTAAACATGTCCAAAAATGAGACATGTTTATACTGCCGTTATAAGCATATTTGTCCCATGTTCTATGGGATTCCCTATATACATGGGACAATTATGCTTAGAACGGCAGTATAGTGAGTGGGTAAAATGAACATGTGGCGGTGGTAAAATGAACAGCTTCTGGTGACCTGCAAAATGTCCTGTATGTATGCAATGCGCAGCGTTGGAAAGCGTTTTCCGATCAATGCTAATATCCCAACAAATCATGAGCTTTGCATACACACAGGGCATTTTGCAGGCAAAAAAAATTTGTCACGGAAGAATTGAATTGTCATGAAGTAATATTAACCATTTTACAATCCTGTGGCATCGAAACACATCTACAAACTTGGTGTTATCCATGGGTGTTTGAACTTTTAGGATCTGTTTAAGAGCAACTAGAAAGCTTGTTCTATACATGAGATGTGATTATATTGTCTAAAATTTGATTTTTCTTCACCGGTCCGGGTGTTTTTTCCCACACACTAAGTACTAAGAAAATAAATATTTTACATTAAGTAGTATAGTCCTACGTCTACAGTTCGTGCAACCCCATAGGGCTGCCCCTTGTAGTTTTTTTTCTAGTATACGAGTAGTTGCATCGCTTACCACGGAAAATAGAAGCTCCGGGTAAACGAGCTTGATCTGTATTGCAAAAGACACACTATATTAAAAGTCTGTTTTAGAATTCTTGCACAAACAACTGATACATACCGTTAACTCGTTACCAATATAAATGATAAATGAAAACCATCTGAAAGTACAAATCGCACCTTGAAATTTTGAAAAATCGACTAGGGCCAAAATAGGTACATTTACATTTACCATAATAGGAAAATTTACCCTGACCATTGTATTTCCAATTTCTTCACGAATGAAGCTTAAATTCAAATAATAACGCAAAAAAAAGTTTGATTCGATAATTCGGGGTGAATTTTTTTTTGAAATCCCCGAATAATCGAGTCCGACCTGTAATCGATAATTTGAATGTTGAGTACACACCTAGAAAAATTAGTGTAAATTTACGTTTCCTGACCCTGACATATACGAGCATCAAAAATGACTGACTTTTAAGTTTGATTTTAATTTTACATGTCGGTGTATTTCGTAAATCACGTAATTTTACTCCACATACAGCGTTTGTTCTGAATGGCAGTAAGTGTAATTGCAAGGGGTTTCCAACAAGCCAACATAGTGAGACTTAATCAAAGATTACTTTGATTTTTCTAAATAATTCGGTAATCCATTGATTACATTGGTAATCAATAATAATCAGGGTAATTGTCTTTATTCCTAAAATATTCACGTAATCCACCATAGGTACAATGTAATCAATTAATCATAAAGTAACCGTAAAATAATTCGAAACTGCAAGACCAATTTTATTTCGATTTTCACCTATTAGCTCTCATTTTTAAATATTTTTTCAGTTATTCCACATATGAATATCACAAGATATTTTACTAGTGGTTTAATGGCACTCTCATATACTTAAATTTCAGTCAAAACCTGTATTTCAGAATATATCAAAATGATTGGGCCACAAACTCGAGTAATAACTAACGAGGTATAACGATCCTCATTGCCGGCTACAAGGTACTCTTGTGTTCTGTATAGTAAACTACGCCCGTTAGCGATATCCTTTATCGGCGAATACCAAAACGGGTGTTTAAACATTTTAGTTTTTTAAATATCATCGACAAAAAGGGATTAATGATAAACTGGGTCATATAATAATGTGAATAAGAAACAGGATTTGCCTACTTTCAAAAATAGATTTTGTATTAAATGTTACTGGATCAGTCTGACATGCATTCCCCGTTGTGTTTTTCGATTTAGAATCTTTTTAGATTTTGGCATTTGTCACACAATCGTCATCCCAAAAATGGCTTACGTTTTACCCTCTATTAAATATTTTTTCACTCCTAGTAAGCACGTTACGAAATAATATCTTTGATATTTTTTATTTATTTTAAATTCGTTAAGTTTTAATTTAGCTAACTTCTCCTCCACAAAATATTACATGCATTTGACAAACCATTTATTCTCATTTTTACAGACGACTTTTCGGCCTTTTTTATCTATTGACCTATTCCACTTAAATTTGTGGAAGAAAATAATCCGTGAATTTCGATTCTTGCTAGACTTATTCCAATTTAGGAGGAAAACGTTTGCATGCCTGATGCTGCTTTTAATAACTCGTCGTGGTGTTTTGAAACCACAAAATACAGAAGTCTAAATGTCGCGTTAGGGGACGACATTGCAAAATATTGAATCTTCTAGTTACTCTTGCATTCATCATGAATCATGCTTTATTTCAAAATGCAGTATATTACATCGTTGCAGATATGTATGAGATTAGATTTTCAAGGTACCCAGTGATGGCATTTCACCCTAGTGATGCACTGGCGCGTAAGTGTGATGCCTACACAGAGGATACAATGATCACACACCACAGAAAAAAGCAGAACGCTCTTTCTTTCGGAGCTGTATAGACCGATTTCAAGTGTGCGCTGGTGTTGAGGTAGTTGGGTGCGAGATAACCGTGCTCTCTTGCTCTTTAAATTCTCTGTGGCGCGCTCAGATAAAGTCACCACCGCGCGCGCCCCAGTGTCGCTGTGGTGTATTCACTGGCGTGGTTTCACTGGCGTGTATTCACTGGCGTGTGATCTTTGGTTTGTTTTCGTCTTACAAGCGACATTGCGAGTGAGATTGATTTGATTTGCACAGGTTGTTGCGTTGTATTGTGTGGATGGTGGTGGTTTATTTCAAGCTTATATTATTTTCTACTGAAGATTTCATACAAGTTGCTTGGTAAATCGAACGAGTTTATAAAATATTGTTACACTACCTGCAAAACTAAAAGTACTCGGTCCTCGGAGCAAATTGGGAAAACTTTTTACGTATCATCGATCGTTTAGAGAGTTTTATAATGACCAGAGGCACCTGATATGCAAACTCGTGTTATAAGTATTAATAGTTTTATTATAACTTAATCCTACAAGTTTAAACGAAATCTTAGATTTCGTCGACAGGCTTGACATATTCAGTAAAATTAGGTATACGATAATTAATTTACATACAACATCACAATTACACCGTTATGCATTTGTTTATTTGTCTATTATTTTGCGTGGAAATCGTTTAAACAGCAGGCGAAAGCGAATGTTTCAAGAGCATGGGAGCTAGGACCGGGATTCTGCGCGTCAATGAGCGAAATAAATTGGCTCAGTTTCGGGGTCAAGAAAAAAGGCCACTAGTGTTCACGCTTATTTTAAATGAACAATGAATCTTGTGTTCCATAAAAGTATGTTATAAATGGGTCAGCAGCAACAATGTTTATTATACGTATTCTAGATTTTTGCGTCAGTTAGTATTTTAGACCGTAATTATAATGCACGGATTCATTGCACGTAATATCAACAGCAAAACAAAATATTAGGTATCTGGTAGTATCTGTCGGAATCTCTGTCAATCTCTATGAAATTTTCGTATTTTCAAGTAACAAGTAAGGTGTTTCCTCAAGTTTAAACAAGCGATTTTTGTGTGATAAATTATTCCTCATTATAACTTTCTTGAATGAGGTGTTTTATCAAAAAGGCAGTGTTGGGAAAATATCAAAATATCAATGTTCACAACAGAATCTTTTCATCGTCGATTTTCTAATAAAAAGTTCACTGATATAAAATATCACTACGGAAAAAAACGTCAGTGAACTTCAAGAGTGCCGATGTTTGGGAACATTATTCGGTTCAAGAAAATATCGGAAGAAGAAAAGATCGCTTGCGAACTTTTATATCAACGAATATATAGAAAAAAATTCGCCTTATGAAAACATCTTGCACGATCTTCGAACAGGGGATTTCCGAGGGATTTTCAAAGATTCCAAAAACCTGTAAATTAACATGATATAAAAAACTACGTTCTATAATATTACGGCGATAGCTCAATAGGATAAAGCGTCAGGCTACTTTAGTGTCAACGAAGCTTTCTTCAGAAGCCATCGTATAAAAAAAATTCATCAATCGACAGAATTAAAATGGGGAAGAATTAAAATGGTGCTTGAATGGTATGTTGTCAAAATATATACATGGAAAAAAGCAGATTCTGGTATGGTGGCCGGTTCTTAACAACCCGTTGTTTGTATGACCGAGTATGAAAGTTATATATAGTTGAGCTAATGTATCTATAGTTGCATGTCCCATAGGAGCCGTAATTAGCAATGGCTATATTATGGTAGTGGTAATGGTACAAGAAGTTTCACATACATAAATTGGTTAATAAACAATCTTAACATTTTTTTATCATTTTTGGGATTAAACGTTTAATATATTGACATCGCCCATAGAACTTTTCATCGATTTTTTAGCAGAATTTTCACTCAAATATTCTAGTTCTTTGCACACATACCAAAGATACGTTGAACGATTTCCCATATTTGCAATTAAAATTCTAGGGCAGTTCATAAGACACGTAGAACAACTTTCAACATTCTGCTTTTATTGCACTATATTATTAGTCTAACTAATGCTATCGTTGTAATGCAGTACAAGTGCAGATTTTCAAAAATTTTATATTAGAATTAGAACGAAATATTTTTTTGTATCTCTACGTCGCTCGAGAATAGCCAAAAAAGTGTAAAATATTTGGCTTTTACTGACCTAAGCATGACTAAAATGCGACTTACAGCTTAAGTGCGGAACTATTAAACTAATATGTATTTACTTTGTTAGCATTACTAGAGCATTCGAAATTGATAAATTTTGAGAAGAATATGGAATATGTTGAGGATAATTAGTATTGTCTGATATAATATTACTAAATATCCATAAAAACTTATTTCATCAGGAATCAAATCCTATATTTCTGCTTATCATAAAATTTTAATCACCTAATTGGACTAAGAATAAATATCACGGAAGTGTACTCGATTCGAAGTGTATGTATGAATACTTACAGGTGAATTGATTAATATATGTATAGAATACGAAGTTTACGTTAATTTTTGGGATAAACGTAGATCGTATTCCTTTTTCGGATCGAAATGAAAACAAAAGCACATCCTCATGTCACGAAATCAACTATAGGTTCAAGGTTTACACAAGAAGATTTTTATTCGGTGGGGTCATAAACATCCTCTGATACATAAACTAAATATTATAAGTTTTACAAATTATAAAATCACGGCAAACAGATAAACGTTCTTTGGAACAATTTAGTATGTACTGCAAAGACGGTGGATTTGCCATTTTGAACTTCTTTGCTATACTCGTACCCGAACATGTTAGGTTTCAATTTTAATTCTCTCTCTTATTATACCATCGCATGGAAATTCGAGAGAAAACCAGCTAATTTATTTAAATGATGGCACAGAAGAAAAATGCCGTCAAATGATTCCAGAACTAATTATTGAGGGGTTACACTACTATAGAGCACGAAAAATAGGCATATTTCGGGAATTTATCTTGACGCAATAATGAGATGAATCGAGATCTTGTTTAACTTTCCGGCAGTGCACGCTGCTCTGAAAATCTAGCGAACCCGTCTTAAAGCATCAGCGGCTGCTCGTTCAGTGGGCCATAAGCGCGACTTCCAGAGGGTTAATGAGATATATAACATTACTTTATTGCAAAAAAATGATTTATTCGAGTAATTTCGTCACAAGATGGCGGATGTGCAGCACTTTCCCGTCGGGGATTTTTTTTGGAAAGGGTCCACGGCCGGAGCTCCATGTCCCGTAATTTTTGATCCAGAGCCAAAAACCAAAGCTTTTTAAACTTCTTAGAACGACAGCAAACAGCATACGTAAGATTTTTTCTATGTCTTGATTTTTCGCGAAATGGCACATTTTTAGTCGAAAAACGCTAAAAATGTGTTAAAAGTGTCGATTTTTAAAATTTGCATATTAAGAAATTATGCAATGAAAAAATTAAATCCCACGTACATCGCTGGAGAAAGTAATCTTGAACATGCTGTAAAAATTTTAGGTTGATCAAAAATCATTTGTTCGAGTTACATTTCCGGCCAGATTAAAAAAAAATTATTTCGAGAAAAACACGGTTAACGTTTTCAGTATACTCGAGGTATACATAAGAGGCGTTGCGAAAAAACTTGAATATTTATTTAATGTTTTCGCGATTCATTTTTTGGAATATCATTTTCAGCATCCTAAAGCACCAGTAAACAAAATTCAACTAATAAATAAAAATTAAATGCTTTAAAAAATCTACAGTGCTGTAACCCCTTGAAAGCACTGTACCGGTCAAATAGAAGCGCTTCTAAATTGGCACGTCATTATTTTTAATAACGCGCTACAGAAAAAACGCTTTTAATCCACCTAACAGTGTGATGAGACATTTCTTATAACTCTTATCACTCGCTTCGGATATTATATCGTTTGAGAACATTTAGAACTTGATGCTTTGCGATGTTTATGATAACACATACTACATGGCATAGTGGCAGGACTCAGAGAATCGCTCAAATCAGCATAGGACAACATCAGTGCTAGAAATCTCAAACCAAATCAATAGGAAAGCGAAAAAATGGCCCATAAAATAGACATACCATCGAATTATTGTTAATGCTCTGTTAATAAAATATCTATATTGTGGTGGGAAACTGAATTTTCCTAAAGGGATTATTTATTAATCATTCGCATGTATGTAAAAAGCCTTATGTTTACATTTGTGAGTATCGCCCTTTTCACAAAAAAGCGTTGAAATGAAATCGCAGCTCCTGATATCACGTTATCTCTGAAGTGCATGCGTGCATAGTTCCAAATTTTACTTCGACATCGACTTTTTCTAAAGGTGACTTCCCAGTAGTATCCTTGATTTGAATTATTATCCTAATGCCAAAGAACAAATAAAAACCTCTCGAAAACGAACCGTTTGGGGAAATCATCATCATTACTGGAATTTTCATTTTCACGAAACTTTTCGATAGCCTTCCGTCACTTGCGTTAATGCACTGGGTGCACAGTGCTCCGAAAATCTAGCGAAATCGTCTTAGGGCACCAGCGGGTCTAATTCAGAGCTATCTGCGCGGCGAGTTAAATCTGTAAAGAACACTAAAAATTAATTTCTATTATTAATTTTCAGTTCAGCAATTCGAGAGATCGTGCTCACCGCAAGCCATGAAAAATAGACTACGTTGTGAAGCGATGGTCACTATTTATTAAAAAATCACGGTTAAATAAAAAATTAAAGTATTAAAAAATTTCAAATAGTTTATAATTTTCACAAACTTATTAGGAAAAATTATTTAATAAGCTTTCGTAATATTGTGTAGGAAAAAAGCTGAAAATTTCAGTATTTTCTCTATCTGCAACATATAAACCCTTAAGTATTCCAATTAATTGGTATACGAATTGGAATAGGTTCGCCAAATTTTGGAAGAAGTCTATAAAATAACCCCTTGAAAGCTACCTAAAAATTGTTGTAGTTCGATGCAATAAAAAATCATATTTGGCAATTCATATTTGGCTGATAAAATTGGGGTGTCAATGTATTATAATAGATATTCAGCATTCGAAGAAGTTTCTTGTGAACGAGTGTAGAACGACTTTGTTTCTACTTACTTGAAGTCAGCGGCGTAGCCAGAAATTCGGTTTGGTGAAAATCGATCTTACTGTCCAAACGGCATAATTCCGAAACCATAATTTTTAAAGTTTTAAAATTATGCAGAATTATTTTCCAGAAAATAGTAACAAGGTTCGTGTCTTTAGAGAACTTGTTGAGACTTTATTGTAGTCATGAATATTAACCTGAGAAAATTCACCATAAATACTTCTTGGACGATATACCGTCAAAATTATTTTATCAAATGATGCGCTGTTTAACGTTTGTAAAACTCATTGAAGATACTAAACTTCCGAAATTGACGGTTTCAAAATGATGCTATCTTGACCTTAAATTACTGTTTTTAAACATTTGAATTATACTTTTAATTGGTCATACAACAAAAATCAAATGCTCATCAAAATTGATCAGAACCTGCTAGAGTCGAATGGAAATCGTCATTTTTCATAAATTTCTCTCTACATTCGGAAAGTGTTATCCTCGTTATTAATCATATTACGTTTTCGTCTCAACTCGACGCATTCCCAAAATAAAAACCTGTTTTGATCCACCTAGTGGTGCAATTGTGCTTTTCTCATTTGTCCAAACTACGATTCCATGGCTGGTTATGTTCAATACAATGGTGGAAATGAATATTACATGTTCAGTACGATTTGCACATACATACAATGGATCGACAGCCACGATCTTGAGATACTATGTGATACTGAAACATCGCTTGAAACCAGCGGCGGATCATGGAGAAAGATCCGGGAGGTCCAGGTCCTGCCGAAAATTTTCAACTTGTTAAGAAATTTTAAACTAGTTTTAATTTTAAAGTAGCAACCCCTCACTGCATACTCCCTCCGGGCTGGTATGATTGACGATTTTTAGAGTAATTGCATAACTGTTCTATATGAGAAAGGCAAAACTGTACTAAAGTCCAAAAAAGTCCATTTTTGCCAAACTTCTCAATGTTTCATGAATTTTAAAGGTTTTTGGAATCAAAAATACAAATTTGATTTGAAAATTTTTCATTTCAGTTTATATGGGAATTTGCTGTGTGATTGCACTTTTCAACTCGTAACTCCGGAACCGGAAGTCCAATCAATAAAAAATTCAATAGCAGCCGATGGGAAGGTTGTACCTTTCATTTGAGACTAACTTTGTGCAAATCGGTCCAGCCATCTCTGAGAAACAGAGGTCACATTTTTTTCCACATACACACATACATACACACAGAGACATTTTCCGATCTCGACGAACTCAGTCGATTGGCATATGACACTCGGCCCTCCGGGACGGGATTAGATTGACGAATTTTAGAGTGAATGAGAAAGGCAAAAACATTTTTAGAAAATGTTGAAAGTTATGCATTTTTTTGGTGAGCAGTACTATGTTTCATTAAATCAATTTTAACTTCGCTTCCTATTAAATAAAGACCCTTATTATAGTACATCTCTACAAAAACGAGCTCAATTTGAAAATTAATCTGAGGATTATGATTGATTACAGAACTCTGGAATTTTCTATTGGAATGTTTTCAGGCAAGAATTTGATATTGATGCTATTAGACAACTGTGAAATCAAGACCAATAGATCAGTTACATATCAGGACCCCATTCCGACAATTTATCAAAAGTCCTCATGATGTTTACAACAACAGGTTATCAATCTACGGATCAGATAATTGTTATTGTAATATTGAATTAAATCAGTCAGCATCAGACACATTCTTTCGTGACGTTACAACGATTTGACGAATCTTCAATCGACAAATATATTATAACTTTATCAAGTGAATGCCTACATCAAAACGTATTACAGATTCGGCAAGTTGATAAAATTTCACGAAAGATTGAATCAACATTAACTGAATATTCTGGAACAGGATTGTTTTATGACCGATAATGTAACGTGACGTTACAACGCGTCACAAATTAGAACTTTCAACGTATTTCAATTGAAGTCAAATCATCAAATTTTAGTATATTCGGTTTATGTTGATTGAATCATTCGTGAAATTTTGTCTACTTTCCGAATCTGTAATAAGTTTTGATATAGGCATTCATTTGACAAAGTTATAACATATTTGTCGATTGAAGATTCGTCAAATCGTTGTAAACGTCACGAAAGAATGTGTCATCAATAAATTTTCAACTTCAATCCAATTTTTTTTGTTGGGTGTGGTGGGGGGGGGGGGAGGGGTGTTGTATGGTAGTAAACCCCAAAACTTTCTCTTGGCTATGCCGTTGCTTGTAGCTATTTATTTCGCTTTTTATTTTCCGATATTTTTCAGATCGATCCGATGGTTATAAGTTAGAAAAATTGCAGTCAGAAGGTTCGTACAAATGAACATTTTTGCACTGATAAGTTATCAAGTTCCTTCCAGACAACTTGGAAGTGTTCGGTGATTATTTCTAGTGGTTGTAGATAGAAAAATGAAATACAAAATTTGTTTTATTGAAATAATGTTTGGCTTAGTTCAATGGATTGTTACTATATTGAACAATAAATAGGCGACAAAGAGTAATCCACAAACAACAAGCCATAACTTTCAAAGTATTCAAAATAGATATTTGAAGTCTTCAGTAAAGTTATTCGCAAAAGTAAGAGCTACAAATTTGCTGAAGACATCATTTCGATATAATCACTTCCAAGAAAATTTGTGAAAATATCTCACTCATAGGGGGATTAATCAGCAAAAGCACAATACCAAAAGAAAGGGCATATTGCCTTCATTAAATTCTCCGAAGATACTATTGACCTAAAATAAGCCGTTTTGGCGTTAATAATAGATTACATGTTTTTGGTCATATTTCTGGCAATGGGAAATGATAAAAATCTTTCGCCCGCATTTTATGTTAAATATCTCTTTTGATAATAGTTCGATTTCAACAATCTATAGCTTTTTCTAAAGGTATTCGTTAAAGCTGTCAAAAAACATATAAAGTGTTAATCTATATTGTCAATTTCGGCAGATAATTAAAAAAAACTGCAAAAAACGCCATTTTTACGCATTCAAACATTCATATCTTGGAAACTAAACATCAGAATCAAAAACAAATTAATAGCGTTCATACTGTTTTTTAGTTCTTTCATTTAAAATTGGTTTGGATAAGATCGGTTCAGCCATTGCTGAGAAACTCGAATGAGAATTTGTCCGTTACACACACACACAGACATTGTCTCAAATCGTCGAGCTGAGTCGATTGGTTTATAAGACTCGGCCCTCCGGGCCTCGGAAAAAATCTTGAAAGTTTGAGCGAATTCTATACATTTCTTTTATAAGAAATGTAAAAAACAAGTAACAATGTGAATTCTCGTGAACGTTATCTTGTTTTATGTGGACTTTATCTCGGAAAAGTTGGACATCGGATAAGCCTTTTCTCGCGTGAGTGAGAGAGAATTACAATGCCTGCGTATGATAATAATCGAAAACGTGTGTAATACCAGGACATTACTTGTAATGGATCACTTTACTTTTTGGCGTCGCCAAATTCGCAATCAAAATTTGAGTTATTCAGTCGAACAAAAAATTGAGTTATTCAGTCGAACAAAAAATAGGCCGTACCTAATGTGGATGTACAAATCCCGTCTTACATCTGTTATACGATTAATCTGATACTACAGATCATTATAAAACTTTGTTTATACCAGCCGATACATTGATACGTAAAACGTTTTCCTTGTTTGCCCCTAGGCTCGAATACTTCAGGTTTCCCACGGTAGTGTAACAACACTCTATAAACTCGCAAGCTTTACCAAGCAACTATGAAATCTTCAGTAGAAAATCATATAAGCTTGAAATAAGCCACCGACATCCACACAATACAACGCAACAACCTGTGTAAATCAAATCAATCTCACTCGCAATGTCGCTTGTAAGACGAAAACAAACCAAAGATCACACGCCAGTGAATACACGCCAGTGAAACCACGCCAGTGAATACACCACAGCGACTCTGGGGCGCGCGCTGTGGCGAATTTATCTGAGCGCGCCACAGAGAATTTCAAGAGCTCTTCTCCACACTCTAGCTCGTTCCAGTGTTGGGTGTATGAAAATTTACCTCTGCCATCAACGTGCGCTTACACATATCAAATACGGTGGTGTATATGAACGAAAGAGAAGCGCTCTCGTTTTGCTTGCCAGAGTGTGGGGAGTAATTTCAATTTCTCTTTACTGCACAGAGGATAGGGACATCACTGAAGGTACCATATATTTTTTTTAAAACCTGAGATTATTTTTTATATTAATTCAATGGCCATTCCAAAACTAGGAATATTGATATTATACAAAAGTTTTTAATTGAATTTCCTTAGGCCTAAGATATTGACTGAACTTCATTTACAATAAAGGAGGCAATTCGGAACATTTTTGAGGAATTTGAAAACATTTTATTTTCTTTTGAAATACATTGACAACGGAGTCATTCACAAGAGCGACATTCACAAAAGGAGTGGTAGAGTTCATATTAGAGACAGAGAATAGCGGACATCGATGGCAGAGAGAGGATAAACGCAAACTCACACCGTTATTAGCATTTGCTTTTCGATAGTGCAACATTAGATTTTCTAAGAAACTCGTAGTAGAGATCAAACAATGTTAGAAAAAAAGTAATACTAAATTTTGGATATTTATCTCCAGCATACCCAGTACCCAAAAGAAATCGTTTAGTTAGGATCTGGCACGACAATACTCATCTCATGACCAGACAACACATTCAATGTCGCGATATCCCGTCGTGACAAGCTCCAAACCCCGTTCTAATGCGCTCTCTCTAGCTAAGGTGGAGCTAGAGTTTGCGCCTTCTCAGCCTGGAATGGAGTAGTTGGAAGGGACCCAAACTAAGGTAATCTGGAATGGTTTTTCAGATAAAACAATCTGAAGATTCTGTGTTTTCCCCAGAAAATTCGAGGAGTGCTATCGACTCTTCATCGAACAGAGATCCTCTATAATTAAACTATCTGTAACGATGAACTAAAAGTCTATGAGCAGAGTGTCAATGATCCCAAGGTTATACTAAATTGCGGCTAATTCTAAGATATAGACGGTAGAACAGTAAAATTTTGAATGAATATGCCGTCGAGCTTGGACACATTAGAGCACCTTACCATATTCTTGTTAATGTACGAAAAAATGGATCCGTGCAAAAAATTACAAAACATTAATCGTCATCATTTACAAACAAATTGTACAAAAGGGGGCTATGATATGAATCCTGAAGAAGATCCACTTGCCAAATTGTGATGTTTGTGAATCGTCATGCGAAAGATAGCAAGTTGTTTAATATCGGTGCTGACAGAGCCGTAGCGTGGTTATCTTGTGCCCTTGGCAGAGTCTCAGTTTTACGCCCCTTTCAGTTCGCCTTTCGAGTAATAATTTAGTGTGCACTTGGAAATTGCACACATATCCGGACTTATTTAGTGACTTATCTACACTTAGTCAATGAAGCAAATAAAATTTTCAGTGCTCTCCCAAGGCTAGCGTCCTTGGTGGGAAATTGTTCAACGTTGTGGCACCAAGAGAACTTTATTTGAATATTTGTTCCTTCACCAACCGTTTCATTTATTTCCAATGTCTGGAAACCTCTAACAACGCCGAAAAACTCTATATCTAAAAGATTCGATCGCAAATCGTTCGTGTTTGACTATCGTTCATTTTAAGTGAATTATCGCACAAATCTTGAACTGTTCATGTGTGGAATCAGTTGACGGTGGGTCTTTGATGGCAACGGGCGGGGTATTTATTCAGGAGACTGTATATCAAGACCAGTATACTGAGAAGACAATTTTTAGGAGCTGTGAACTGGTTAGTCAATTGATGAGTACGGTGCATATCAATAGATTGGAATTAACACGAATTAGCATCCAGCCATACATCGAGAAACGATAGGCGATCACACTTTTGTTTTATTATCTCCTGACTCGTTTATAAATTTCTAGCATCTCCCGTAATTTCTGTCTCACCGTTCCTATTCTTCAAGTTTTCACTTTTCGCTGGGTTCTAGGCCCGCGTATAAATGAATTCTCCTGAAAAAGACAGTGGGATAAATGGATGTCGAACAAGATTCACCATCGAAGAGAGTCCGATTCTCGGTTAAAAAATCATACTTATTAAACTAGGTCGTACCATGTCTGATCCTCTTTCGGATCAAAGATAAGTACTCTAAAGCTTTCGACAAAAAATTCAGCCGCTACAGAATGTTTTACCACATAAACTCAGAATAGTGATCTCCTATCTAAAGCAAGCAACTGACATTACAAACGACAAGTTTTATCTGTAGGACTACCGTGTCCACATGTTTGTTCATATAGTTGAGATCGACGGTGGGGTTACTGAATCGATCTGATCTTGCATGGGGTGAATAGGGTTGGCTTTTTCAAGGACCCCTTTCTCCAGTGAGTGAGATTTTGAATCACAGGATGGAATGAAATTGTATGCCCCTCAAAACTCGTATCGCGTCTGCGAGTATGTTGTCTAAGCAAATGTTCTTCGACAAGGTTCGTCTGCGTGTTCATACCGCACGTCATGTTTTGCATTAAATGCAAGAAAACGATCCACTTGTGCGGACATCTGTGACTGTTTCTTCTGTTCTGTACATCAGGAACAACAAAAATCCCAAACATTTCAATCAGAGTTGCATTTTAGTGCAGGATTGGTTGGGTCTAGGATAGTTGCCGAGAACGTTATGATTTTGGGTAACTTCTAGCGGCACTGAGAAGACTTCAATTTTCACGGTACGGGATGGAGTAAAATCTTCACGATGATAAAATATCTAACTTTCTTCACGATCTTTTCTACAGCATTAAGGAGATAAATCATAAATTATTCCTCGGTCTTTTCATTTCGAGCAAAAATTTATGATTTATCTTCACTTATTTTATAACACAGATCAAGATTTCAGCGCCCCTCTAAGGTTAGCGCCCTTGACGCGGGCCAACCGCACGCTACGGGCCTGCATGCTGATGCAGCCCCTCGATATCCGAAAAGACTGATGTGTTTTTCTCTTTGTGAGCATAGGTCATTTGAATTTCCCTTGCAATCAACGCAAGAAAATCGTTTAATTATTAGTTGTTGAAGATTGTGTATAATAAATGATAAATAAACAAGCAAACAACAGTTTCTTATTTATCCGAATTGTCGTTTTGATTTTTTGTCAGTTCACATACATTGTGGCTTCTAAAGTGAAAATGATCCAGCAGAACTAGAATGGTTAAATGGATTATCTAATAAAATAGCGATGAGCAGATTCCACTTAAAATAATCGAATAATCTGAAGTAATCCCAACAGGAATTCACTTTGATTCCAAGTAATCTAGAGTAATTGAGGAATTTTACAGTAATCGTGTAATCAATTATTAATCGGACTTTCGAAAGAATAATCTTTGAAACCATGAAATAATCTAGGTAATTTTTTTCGTGAGTGACATGTAATCAACGCTGTTGGAAACCCCTTGTGTAATTGTATGTCACGCATATGCGCATATAATGTATAGGTTTCATGTAAAATTAAACGGAGCGCGGTTATATTTCGTCATTTCGTGAATTACGGTTTGTTAAATTCTGTCATGCTTGCAATTACGTCAACGATAAAATTCATATTTTTTTGGTGTGTAGTTGTAGTTGCAATGGCGCATACATATAAAACGCTATCGTTTTTAGAAGTATTTAAAGTATGTGTATTGAAGCAATTTGTTGTGGAATGAGAGAGAACGCAGCGAGAAATAGTTCTGCAGTGAGGAGAATGACCGTATGGTTAAAACCTTGTTAAACAAAAAGGTCCTCAGTATATTGGAAATGGATATCTCATTAAAGATGGATGAACTGGCCTGACCATTAAATATAACAGTACCATTCGCGTTTCTGATGGAAAAGTCTTTGCACTCCGTAACACAATTAAAAATACTTTTAGAAAAATACTAAAACAAGGTGGTCTAATTCATAAGACTCAATAAAAAAGTATATCATGAAGAGCGCTTTTTCTCGGCGCCCCTGTGGGGGCGACTTTACGCCAATTTTTAGTCTTTTATATCTCATATTCAATCTTTATTTTCCAAAAGTTCTTTTCACTGACTTTTGAGGTACTTTTGCCATATGTAAAACATCAAACAGTTTCAAATTTGAAATTGAGTGATCGTAGTTATTGAGTATAATGTGCAAAACGTTCTATTTTTGGCGTAAAGTAACCCCCGGTCACGGTAGCATGAAAGGTAAACCTGTCAAAATAAACGATAACCGTAAAACAATTGTAAAATCTTACCATGTCAAGCATTTGACAATTTACAAAAACAAAATCCCATTGTAATGCTTTCAAAATGCATGATACGTCGAGATCTAATGTCAAAGAAAAAAGTAGGTTTAAAAAGAAATTTATAGATATGTTTTGAAAAAATGTGGTTGGGGTCATTTTTCTTGAATAATAGCTCTTCTTGAAACTGTAAAAAAATTTGACATTCGAATTTTACTAAAGAACTGGACTAATGAGCAGAACAAATCCCAACATTTTCAGAGATTTGGAGTTTTTACTAAACCACCGTGAAGAGTTTTAAAAAAATGGTTAACATTTTTAAAATAAAGTTTGTATGGAACTGAAAACCAAATTTCCAGGTGAATATGAACATTTTTTTGTTCATCAGTTTTTCTTAACGAACTATAACTTGGGAAAACATCAATAACAAATTGTTCTGTTACGTTACATGGACTACAAATTGAAAGGACTACATTTCTGCATTACTAACTTGTCAAAAATGTGTAAATAGGCCAGAATGCAATCCGCGCGATGCTTCCACATATTTCATTCACCACCATCCATTACCGTGCAACTAAGCAAAGCATACATGCTGTATGTCCGGACGATAGTTTTTTTTATTTATGCTTTGTGCGGATCATTCCGCGTGTATCTCGCTGTTGCCGAGGAGACGTGGTGTATAGAGTCGCGCGTCAGTGCTCGTTGTTTTTTTTAATCAGTTCGTTTATTTAATATGCACAAATGCGTTAGCTTTGCGGTGCCAAATTGCTTTTTTTACATTTTGAATATCTTAAAACTAAGAGATTACAATGAACAACTTTTTTTTAATATTGAAAGGAACATTTTTTTACTACTATCCTAATGCTAAACATACGATTCGATACACAAGATTGAACAATAGTTTTTTTTAAGAAAAAAATTACAGCTATCTTAAAAATAGGAATACAGATTAATATACAAGAAGAGGAACAAGTAGTGCTCGTTGTTTACCGTTGTTTACTAGGGTCATTCTAATGCCGCTGAGTGACTTTTTGGTCAAATCTGGTATACCTTATATCTTCAGAAGGGGCTGCTCAAAATATATTCTGTCACACCACGGGGCTCAAGTACTGTACCCCAGGCCAGCTTGGGATAAATACCTAAGTAGATTGCAATCCACTTCGCGCTATATTTTTATTATATCCAGCTTCCCCTATTACCATGCAAACAATCAAAGCGTGCGTGCCAACTGCGCTGCCTGCCCAGTCAGGGGTACATCGACAGATATTTGTAATTTGTTTTGTGCGGATCTGCCCGCATGGGTTGATCATCTCTCCTGCGAGAGGTTTAACCGGCTGGCTATTGACATTTTGCTTTGTGTATTACATCGCGCACGTTGCTTGCTACCGCCACAAAGGCGTGGTGTATGGTGTTGTCGCCACTGCTCGTTGATCGCCTCGAGATGTACCCAACTCAATCGATATTAGCTGTACGAGTATGGACCTGATATCTTGGTAGTAGACAAAGGCTACTAGTATCATTTAAACGCCGAATAGTGATTTTTCGTCGTATCTTGTACCACATATAATTTCCAAATTGGTCAATCAAAATCAATACATCTCTCAAACCAGAATCGTAATGGCGTAATACCTCTCCTTATAAATAAGCACATATAGCTCGAAAGCGAATTATTATTTATTATTTATTATTTATTATTTATTATTTATTATTTATTATTTATTATTTATTATTTATTATTTATTATTTATTATTTATTATTTATTATTTATTATTTATTATTTATTATTTATTATTTATTATTTATTATTTATTATTTATTATTTATTATTTATTATTTATTATTTATTATTTATTATTTATTATTTATTATTTATTATTTATTATTTATTATTTATTATTTATTATTTATTATTTATTATTTATTATTTATTATTTATTATGTATTATTTATGGATTTATTTATGTAATATTTCCTTATTCGACTAAATGGGATTATGATTGTGAAGTTCAGTGCAGATTACATTCTATTTGAGATAACATAATCACATTTTCCCCTCAAGAGGATTACAACATCATCTGCAAAGCCAATCACCTCGTATCCCATTTCAGTTAATGATTTCAATAGCTCGTCTACAACTAATGACCACAATAAGGGTGATAGAGCTCCGCCTTGGGGACATCCCTTATTTGTGTTCACAGTCAGTGACGTGTTTCCAAGCGTGCTAGTTATTCCATGGTTTGTAAGCATTGAGTTGATCCAATTTATTGTGTAAATATCAAACCCATGTTTTCTCATAGCATATATAATGTGATTGGACTTTTGGATTGGTTATATACGTTGTTAGTCTTCGGTTCGACAAAACGACGAACTAATGATGTTCATCCCAGTTGTGACGATTGGGAGTGAAAAGTCGATCGACAGCGAAACGGTTTGTAGCTACAAACTGACTCCAACTTTGAACGACACGAAGGAAAGTTAATCAAGATTTTTACCCTTGAGAACTAACTTTCGAACGTCAACAGTTTCGTTCAGGTTTCGCAGCAACCAAACCGCGTAAGTGGAGTATTTGGTTTGAAACCGGGCAGGTAATGCCAAAAGCGATCTTTGTTCGATTTTCGTACAGCCAGTGGTGTCATTACGTTGGGATCAATATCTTTCGTACTTTAAGGGAGTCTCATCAGTCGGCTTCAAAATCAAAATCAAAATCGATTTTATGTTCTATGTTTCCATCGTTAAAATTATTATCTAAGAATACTCTTTCAAAACTTCAGGGGGATAGACCGTCACGGGTAAATGTCCTCCAAACTTGTTAGGAATACCTCTCACCATCTTGCAAAGCTAAGTAGATGTTTTTTGATATGTTGCAAGATGGAGGTCTGCAATGTGATGAAAGTGACCTCCTGGGACCATATTCCCGATTCACCGGTGAACCGGTCGAGTGTCCTCCTAATTTGAAAATGGTTGGAATGGTTCTTACACATTGTCTACGGCCACCTACACTGACTTTGTCACTCTTGGAGTCATTTTCTCAATGGATACAATAAGCATTCATAATTGGCCTTTTGTGACCGACTCCAGGGCCCTCGGGGAAGATAGGTCAAACCTCAAATTACTTTATTGTGATGTCCTTTAGTAAATCCTACAAGTTTTGAAAAAGTTTAAGGTTAGTTTCTATGTTATTAATAAAAAACCACAAATGGACTTTCCCCTGCGCAATCCGGAATAACTCCGGTATTTTTGAACCATGGTGGTTCAGTCTCCATTAGTATGAACTAGAAGAATACCCGGTTCTTTTGACATATAAAGAAAATCCCAACCCACGCGTTTTGGTGTTAACATCTCATGTCTGTAATTATTCATCAATTTGATTTATTTTCTTCCTTCTAAAAGCTTAAGAGGTCATTTTATGAAAAGTATGTTTTACAAAACTCCGTGCACGAATACAAAGAAACTAAAAAGCTTTGTATATAAGTAAAACACTATCTTTTAGAGAATTTAAATGTGCACAAAATGAACTACAAAAATATATTAAAAAAATCGCATTTTATAAAGTTTTTAATGCACTTACTGCCAGAAAGGTCGACAAATAGTACTATATTTAAAAATGACTAAAATATCTAAAATTTCAACTTCCATCGCCATAATAGTCTATCCTGTACAGAAAAGCCTCCCGAATAGGGAAGTCCACTCATTTGTTTCAAGTAAAAATTTCGGGCTGAATCGTGCATGGAGTTGGAGTTGTCAGCGGCGACCTGCTGCACGAGATATTTTATAAACTTCAATAAGACCATAAAGGTCTGTTGAACGAAAAAATAAATAAATGAAAAAATAAATAAATTACCTCACGAGAAACCCACACTAGAACCATGATATATCACATTCCGAAAAGAAGGCTCTGGTGGTATTTGACTGACTTGTAGTAACGAGGTTGGAATTTTTATAACTGCAATGAAACAGGACAGTCTACTTAAGGCAGCAGCGGAAAAGCAAGTTCAAAATTTTCGGAGGGGGTTCGAACTCCCAGGGCCCTCCCCATGGATCCGCCACTGACCTATGGCACAAGATTTTTTTGTTGCCTTACAATTTAAAAAAACGGATGGGAATCTGATCAGTACTATACTGATATGTATAGTATTAAAACATGCTTAAAACATACAATGTAAAATGAATACAATACTTCTTGCAGCCTCAAACCAATAACTTTCATCTGACATAATTATTCATTTCCACTAACGTAGGTAAACGACCCTACATATATGTATATTTTCCCAGCAACCTACTCTGCGATGGCCCAGATTCATTTCCGCCTCAACTAATTTTCATCTCACAAACGTTCAACATCATCATCGTTGTCGTCAGCGTCGCCGGCACCACCGAGAGCCCGTCTCCTGCGACTGCAATGGCTATATCATTAGCCAGCGACCTCGACTGCCGACGTGACCTTCAGTCTCATTATGTACAAAAACACCAACCAACCACCACCCATCCACTTCCCCGCATGACGCTTGATCGCGAAATACGGAAAAACTTTGCTCGTAATTAAATATAGCGATGTAGGTCAGGATCATCAGTGATGGTTGCAAAGGCGACGTCTTCACCCCGTCGTTTAAATACTCAACCCATCCCACTCATCACCTCATTTTCAGGACTCATCATCATCGTCATCGTCGACGTCGTCTGTGATGATGCCGGGAGCCACCTATTTAAAAGTTGATGCCCCTTCGGCGACCTAGATGTCGCAGATACGCCGCGTGGAAAAGGAGGAAAATTGCTTTTCCGGTGGATGGGTGGTAATTTTGCTTTCCCATTTAGCTCCCATTCGTTTGCTGCTGGTCGGAAGCGGGATCCATCAGAGGCGACGTAAGGTAAGCTGAACTTTGCTAACTTCTCCAACCTGCCTAGCCAAAGCTTTCTGTGTTCTTCTTATGTAAATTGGCACTGTTTTTACTCTGTTTGCATCGCGTTCCTACCTAGCGAGGTTCAGTCGTGAGCTCGTCGCCTAACCAACGAAATTTCATATTTTGGTGTTGGTGCGCTGAATGAGAGAGAAAATGAATTTCCTGACATTTTTGTGTTTGTAATGAGAAGTTTCGTCCAACATGTGGGTGCAGATGAGGGAAATTAAGCGCTGAAAGCAATAGGGTGGTGCTAAAAACAAAATCGAGAAAATCGGGTCGAACTGTTTGTAATGCAAATGATTTAAAAGTCTTAAGTTTTCTCAAATATGTCACAGCTTATCCTTAACTCAATACAACCCAACCTCGCCTATTGACGGGGTACGGGAAAATTATTATTGGATATTTGAAACACGGTTTTATGTTGTAACTTCCACCAAAACATTTTTATATTTTTCCAATCATGCAAACGCATTGTTTGCTGGTTTAAATCATTACGTTAAATACATGTTACGTAGAAAGCTAAAAAACAAAAAAAAAACAAGTCTAGAGAAAATTTTCAATAGGACGTAAGTAACAATGAGAGATTCTCATACGTCTCCCAACCTTTGAACGGAACGGATCGTTATATTTCACAGTGGTGTTCGGTGTGTAAATTTCAGTGATTCAAGGTCATCCTTTGTTCGTTCGTTAGCTACCATTCTGCTGGTGCCGGCAGTAAATCCAGTACATTGTTTTCGCTGGTGCGGAACAATCGACGTTGTTTGCAGATAAGTTTTGCTTTATTTTTTTTTTCCTCGTTTGCTTTCTTTCCTTTTCCCTACTTTTACTCTACCCTGTAATCAAATAATAAGACACATTCCCGTTTATATAACGCTCTGCCCTCGTGCTTAAATGGCCGAGGGCGAAATACCATCTGATGTAATCATGGAAGTCCCTGATCCCCCTAATACTCGCATTGCTCCCCGTATAAAGCAGTACCCAGAAGGTTCCTCTGGGCCATGGGTGGTATATTTTCGGACCGGAGAGAAACCGGTTAATATATTAAAACTTTCTCGAGATCTGACTGCTAATTACCCGGCCGTAACTCAGATAACACGTGTTCGGGCAAACAAGATACGTGTTCTAGTGAGTGATCTCGGCCAGGCAAACGCGATTGCTTGCTGTGAGCGCTTTACGCGGGAATTTAAAGCATACGTGCCTTGTGTGGCCTGTGAAATCGATGGGGTAGTGTCCGAACCGGGCCTGAAATGCGAAGAACTGTTGGAGCACGGGGTTGGCTGCTTTAAGGACCCCTCTCTTGAACAGATTAAGATCTTAGAATGCAAACAATTGTATACCGCAAACACCGAGGGAGGTAAGACTACCTACTCTCTATCAGGCTCGATTCGGGTGACATTCGCCGGGTCCTCTCTTCCCAACTACATCCTCCTTGACAAGGTTCGCCTACCAGTTCGCCTGTTCGTACCGCGGGTCATGAACTGCAGCAATTGCAAGCAGTTGGGCCACACAGCCACATATTGTGGAAATAAGCAACGATGCGGCAAATGCGAAGGAGAGCATGAGGATGACTCTTGCGACAAAGAAACTGAAAAGTGTATTTGCTGCGGGGGCCCTTCACATGCTCTTAAATCATGTCCTGCGTACAAGCAGCGCGGGGATAAAATTAAGCGCTCCCTTAAGGAACGCTCAAGGCGTTCTTATGCAGAAATGCTAAAGAATGCTTCGCCATCTGTCCTGTCCGAAAATCCCTATGCTGGTTTGGCTAACGTTGAGCAAGAATCTGACGACCCACGAGAGGGAACATCTTTGGTTAACCCAGGGGAATCCAGGAAGAGGAGAAATCCAGCCTCCCCTACATTGCCTCGTAAGGGTGCCAAGGTGTCGTCCACTCAGAGTGCGCCAACTACAATCAATAAATCCAACGGAAGTGATGCACAAAAGCCGAAGCAATTTGCTCCAGGACTTGGAAATATTAATTCTAACAAGGAGTACCCACCACTTCCAGGGACATCCAAAACCCCAAGTGTCCCCTTTTTTCAAACAGATACTCAGTCCAGTAGCGGACTAATGAAATTTTCTGACATAGTGGACTTAATTTTCACAGCTTTCAATGTTACTGATCCTCTTAAAAGCCTTCTGATACGTTTTCTCCCTATAGTGCAAACATTTTTGAAGCAGTTGACTACTAAATGGCCCCTCCTTGCAGCGATCGTATCCTTCGATGGCTAAGTCATCGAACGAGGTCACCGATTCGATCACTGTTCTACAGTGGAACAGCAGAAGTATCCTCCCGAAAATCGATTCCTTTAAATTTTTACTAAATAGTTTAAAATGTGATGCTTTCGCATTATGTGAAACTTGGTTAACTTCCGATATAAATCTCAACTTCCACGACTTTAATATAATTCGTCTGGATCGAGGAAACCCCTATGGAGGAGTACTTTTGGGGATCAAAAAGTGCTATTCTTTCAACCGAATTAACCTCCCTTCGACACCAGGCATTGAAATTGTCGCTTGTCAAGTTTTAATCAAAAGTAAAGACCTTTGCATTGCTTCCATCTACATTCCTCCTAGAGCCTCGGTAGGGCACCGAACGCTTTGTAATATCACGGAATCCTTACCGGCACCGCGGCTAGTTCTGGGAGACTTTAACTCGCACGGTACGGTATGGGGCTGTCTTCATGATGATAATAGATCAACATTAATCCAAGATCTTTGCGATAATTTCAACATGACCATCTTAAACACGGGAGAAATGACGCGGATTCCTACACCACCAGCACGCGCAAGCGCGTTGGATTTGTCGCTTTGCTCGACATCGCTACAGTTAGATTGCATGTGGAAGGTGATCCCTGATCCCCACGGTAGCGATCATTTGCCTATCGTGATTTCAATTGCTAACGGTTCAAGACCATCGGAAACAATCAATGTATCGTATGACCTCACACGGAACATTGATTGGAAGAGTTACGCGACCGCGATATCCGTTAAAATCGAATCCACTCAAGAACTTCCTCCGGAGGAAGAGTACAGGTTTTTGGCTGGCTTGATTCTCGACAGTGCGAATCAAGCTCAGACTAAACCAGTACCCAGCGCGAATACCCATGGACGGTCTCCCACCCTGTGGTGGGATAAAGAGTGCTCAGAGCTGTACGCGGAAAAGTCCACTGCATATAAGGCCTTCCGGGAAGACGGGTTACCCGCTAGCTATCAACAGTACGCGTCGTTAGAAAGGCGAATGAAGAGTCTAATGAAAGCCAAAAAACGCAGTTATTGGCGCCGGTTCGTCGACGGGTTAACGAGAGAAACAGCGATGAGCACTCTTTGGGGTACGGCTCGACGTATGCGTAACCGTAATAGTACCAACGAGAATGTGGAATATTCAAACCGTTGGATATTCGCTTTCGCCAAGAAGATCTGTCCGGACTCTGTCCCGGTACAGAAAACGTGCCGCGCCGCGTCTCCTCACGATACCGCGAACGAAACACCGTTTTCGATGGTGGAGTTCTCACTTGCTCTCTTATCGTGCAACAATAACGCCCCAGGATTAGACAGAATCAAATTCAACTTGCTGAAGAATCTGCCTGACACTGCAAAAAGGCGCTTGTTGAATTTATTTAACAAGTTTCTTGAGGGTAACATTGTCCCTTATGAATGGAGGCAAGTGAAGGTCATCGCCATCCAAAAACCAGGAAAACCAGCCTCCGACCACAACTCGTATCGGCCGATTGCAATGCTGTCCTGTATTCGGAAGTTGTTCGAGAAAATGATCTTGTTTCGCCTCGACAATTGGGTTGAAGCAAATGGCTTACTGTCAGATACACAATTTGGCTTCCGCAAAGGCAAAGGGACGAACGATTGCCTTGCGTTGCTTTCTACAGAAATCCAAATGGCCTATGCTAACAAAGAGCAGATGGCATCAGTCTTCTTGGATATTAAGGGGGCTTTTGACTCAGTTTCTATTAACATTCTGTCAGAGAAGCTGCATCAGCATGGTCTTTCGCCAATTTTAAATAACTTTTTGCTAAACCTGTTGTCTGAAAAGCACATGCACTTTTCGCATGGCGATTTAACAACATCGCGATTTAGCTACATGGGTCTTCCCCAGGGCTCATGTCTAAGTCCCCTGCTCTACAATTTCTACGTGAATGACATTGACGATTGTCTTGCCAATACATGCACGCTAAGGCAACTTGCAGACGACGGGGTGGTCTCTGTTACAGGGCCCAAAGCTGCCAACTTGCAAGGACCATTACAAAATACCTTGGACAATTTGTCTGCTTGGGCTCTTCAGCTGGGTATTGAGTTCTCCACGGAGAAAACTGAGTTGGTTGTTTTTTCTAGGAAGCGTGAGCCGGCGCAACTCCAGCTTTTATTAATGGGTGCAACGATCAACCAGGTTTTCACATTTAAATATCTCGGGGTCTGGTTCGACTCTAAAGGTACCTGGGGATGTCACATTAGGTATCTGAAACAGAAATGCCAACAAAGGATCAATTTTCTCCGAACAATAACTGGAACATGGTGGGGTGCTCACCCAGGAGACCTGATCAGGTTGTACCAAACAACGATATTGTCGGTGATGGAGTACGGGTGTTTCTGTTTCCGCTCCGCTGCGAACATACACTTCATCAAACTGGAGAGAATCCAGTATCGTTGCTTGCGCATTGCCTTGGGTTGCATGCACTCGACCCATACGATGAGTCTCGAAGTGCTGGCGGGCGTTCTTCCGCTAAAAAATCGATTTTGGGAACTCTCATATCGATTGCTCATCCGATGCGACATTCTGAACCCGTTGGTAATTCAAAACTTCGAGAGGCTCGTCGAGCTTAATTCTCAAACCCGTTTTATGTCCTTGTACTTCGACTACATGGCACAGAGCATCAATCCTTCTTCGTACAATCCCAACCGTGTCCGTTTCCTAGATACTTCTGATTCTACTGTATTCTTCGACACATCCATGAAGGAAGAGATTCGTGGAATCCCGGACCATATACGCCCGCAGGTGATCCCCAATATATTTTATAATAAATTCCGAGAAGTCGACTGCGACAAAATGTTTTACACTGACGGATCAAATCTCGATGGGTCCACTGGCTTCGGTATCTTCAACAATACTATCACCGCTTCATTCAAGCTCAATGATCCCGCTTCAGTTTACGTCGCAGAGTTAGCTGCAATTCAGTACACCCTTGGGATCATCGACACTCTGCCCACAGATCACTACTTCATCGTTTCGGACAGCCTCAGCTCTATCGAGGCTCTTCGTGCGGTGAAGCCTAAAAAGCAATTCCCGTATTTTCTGGGGAAGATACAGGAGTCCTTGTGTACGTTATCTGAAAAATCTTATCAGATTACCTTTGTTTGGGTCCCCTCTCATTGTTCTATCCCGGGTAATGAAAAGGCCGATTCATTAGCAAAGGCGGGCGCATTAAATGGTGACATATACGAAAGACCAATCTGCTTCAACGAATTTTTTAGTATTTGTCGTCAGAGGACGCTCAACAGTTGGCAAACCTCGTGGAGCAACGGGGAACTTGGACGATGGCTACATTCGATTATCCCAAGGGTATCAACGAAGCCTTGGTTCGGGGGGATGGATGTGGGTCGGGATTTTATTCGCGTAATGTCCCGACTTATGTCCAATCACTACACCATGGATGCGCATTTGCGGCGTATTGGGCTTGCGGAGAGTAGTCTGTGCGCTTGTGACGAGGGCTATCACGACATCGAACACGTTGTCTGGGTATGCGCCGGGTATTGTGATGCCAGGTCTCAGTTAAAGGAATCCCTTCGGGCCCGAGGTAGACCACCCAATGTACCAGTCCGAGATATGCTGGCAACTCGTGATTTCCCCTATATGTCCCTTATTTATACCTTCATAAAAACGATAAATATCCCAATTTAGCCCCTCTCTTTTATTTCTCGTTTTTAGAGTTTCCTCCTGCCTTGTGGAACCGATCAGCTCCAAAGTGCCACTATGTAACCGCCATCGCCCTTACCACTACGCCTGCATAGAAGGAAACTGAAGCGAGAGCGACTCGAGGTCCGATGACTTTTGAAGGATTCCCCGCGGGTCCGAAGAATACCATCCGCCAATCCGGTACTCGACGACTTACTAGACTGAGGCGCAAATTTATTTCGCTGATCCCCCTCCCCCCCCCCTTCGAGCGAAAGTTGCAAGTTTTGCTCTTCTTTCCCTGTCTCTCCCCTGTCCTTGATACAACTGCTGCTACACTGATGCGGAAATAAGCCACCCTCTGAATATCTTGACCAAGCATAAGTTTTAGTTAAAAAATTCAAATTAGTATTCTGTATTCCTAGTTTTAAGATAGCTATAATTTTTACTCTTTATTGAAATTCTTGTCCTCCATTTTGTAAATAGAATTGAATCCCTAGTTTTAAAATTTCTGTGAAACTTCTCATAAATATTTGTTCCCCCTTTTGTGTACTAAACTATATTGTTAGTTTTAAGATAACCGTAAAATATTTTGTAAAATACTATTACTCCCTCTCTTGTATATCAAAGTGAATCCCTTGTTTTAAATTTTTTCATAAAAAAATCTTTTGGCCCTCTCTTGTATATTGAATCTTATTTCTAGTCTTAAGATAGCTGTAAACTTTTTTTTTCCTTTGTAAAAAAAAAAAAAAAATTCAACATTGTAACCTCCTAGTTTTAAGATATCCAAAATGTAAAAACATAAGCATTTGGCACCGCCAAGCTAACGCATTTGTGCCTATCAAATAAACGAAATGAATAAAAAAAAAAATGAGAGATTCTCTTTGGGGTCTTTCTCTTCTGTTCATTACTCGGTCGTTTCATCATTTACTACTCTACTTTTTGCATAATATTTTAGTAAAAAACACCGGCTTTCGATATGTACTGGAATATTAATGCAAAGTGCTATAGTAACGTTGTAATAATCGAAAGAGAAAGCAAACAAAGCGAGGCTCTCAATGTTACGTACGTCCTGTGCATGGTAGTGCAGTTGAGTTGAAAATTTATCTCGCTGCACAATGACAAGAAATGTGTTCCAAGCTAACAAGTTCGCTGTTACAAATCATAATCAAGAGTGGACAGAGTGCAGTTATTAAATCGGTTGGTTAGTACGCAGTTCACCTGTGCTCGATTCGCAACTCCGCCCATAGGGTTACGTATTTTTCTAATACGAAAAGAGATGAATAACCCTAAGGTTGAGACGGCAAAATGATAATTGGTAGCTACACGTTGAAGGAAAACATAGGAAAACATTACCCTTTCATATTGAATTCTGTTTGCAGATCAATACCGGCGCCATCCATGGCAGAATACTGATCTTCTGGGGGAGGTAGGCATGTTAACTCGTTGCATGCATGTTTTATGGTTCTTTTTTCTTGACACAGAAGGTTGCTTGGAAAAAAAATACGACAGCCTAATTTCCACTAATCTTGCATTGGCGGAAAATCTGTCACCGATTGAAGTATTTGAAGAGCTCACTGGGTTGATTCTGGGAGCAGCGTAACGTGACTAAGAAAAGCGAGGAAACTTTATCCAGATTTTTCCCATACGATTATCAACGATGCTCGTGCTATCGATTCTCCCGGTAGATGATGAAATATTAAAATGCACCTATGTCTTGCAACAGCAATGTTTTAAGACAGATATCAATTCAACTTGATGAATAAGCTACAAAGAGACTTGTACCATAAGAGTAAACACCATTCGAAACTCAAAAAATATCAACTTCCGATAACAATTCGTATCGACCAATTGCGATATGCTATTCCGTATCCGGTGTGCATTGATCCACACGCTGTCTTGATAATTGGGTCGAGGTGAATGGCTTATTATGAGATATCTAATTTGGTATTCGAGGCGTTGCTTGGTGTTACTTTAATCTGGAAAATGCGAAAAAAATTATATGTTTTTGAAGTAGAATACTTCTAACGTTTCAATATGGGGATCCCTTTTCAAAAAAATTTGTTGAGATATTTTTCCAGTCTTCAAATGCGATTAACTTCCGTTGTACTGATCGAAATCGCTATATTTTTTGCACTATCTGATCGGAAATATGTGCACGTATATTGTATTTAACCGTAAAACGTACGTCTATTATAGATAACGAAAATAACGTTATTTGTAAAGGTGGTAATTATCTGCGCTGATTGGTCCGTACAATTCAACCAAGCAGCGAGCGTTGTTATTGTTGTTACTGCCTCTTTTTTATCAAATGAACTTCGCCAGATATAAAAACGGCACATAAGAGAAAATTCGTTAGTTTGCTTTCTGACCTCGTAGTAGCTGCTACGTTTTGTCAGCTCAAACTCTTTAGTTGGAATATATTCAATGACTGCCGCCAGGCATCATTCCACCCAATAATGCACAGGCGTGGCGTGCATACAATGATCAGCGCACATCGCAGAAAAAGCAGAACGCTCTTTTTTCGGAGTTCAATATGCGGATTGCAAGTACGCGAAGGGATGGTTGAGTGCGAAAGACCCCGCTCTCTTGCTCTTTAAATTATGTGTGGCGGACTCAGATAAATTCATCATTTGGTTAATTTTCTTTTGGCAAGCGGTAGTATGATTGACGATGACGATTTTAATAGTTGTGTGAAGGAGATGATGTTGGCTTATTGGATACTGATATATGTTTCTGCCGTTGATTTGATACTCGGGGCAAACTGGGATAACTTTTTACATATCATCTATGTATATGCTGTTATAAACACAGTTTAATTGTATAACTGCTGCATGTATGACGGGATTTACAGACATGTCGGAAGCAAGAAATCAACAGACTTTTAAAAGAGTAATAGTATTTAGCAAAATTGTACTAGAATAACTTTCTTCGACTACGAGTGATTCCTTCATTAATAGTATTCTAATTTCAATCTATTTTTAAATTAATATTCTAGTGTAACTAGGATTTACACAATCATCTAGAGATATTTACAGACATTTTAATTATTCTTCTACAGACATTTCATAAAAAAAACCGATTTAATCCACCTAGCAGTGAGATGAGACATTTCTTACACATATCACTGTTGGATCATTCATTAGTTTGCAGAACTCATGCGAAGTAGTAAATTAAAATTATAAAATACACGAATCAAATTATATTAGCTTAATTAATGAAAATTTAGACTATATTTAGAAATAAGTATAAGATTAATAGAATAAATTGACTCAAACTAACAAATTGAATGAAATAAATAAATGGAATGACTGAACCTAAAATCAATAAAATTAAAGATATGAACAAAATGAATTAAATGAATCAAATAAATCAAATTAATCAAATGAATCAAATGAATCAAATGAATCAAATGAATCAAATGAATCAAATGAACCAAATGAATCAAATTAATCAAATGAATCAAATGAATCAAATGAATCAAATGAATCAAATGAATCAATTTAATTTAATGAATGCAGTGAATACAATGGAGATCAAATGAAAAAAGGATGGAATGAACAAAGAAAATAAAATGTATAAAAAATAAATGAAATGAATAAATAAAACAAACGAATTCAATAAACAAAATGAGCTGAATTGATAAAATGAATAAAAAAGAAGAAAATGCATTGATTGAAACGAAAAATTAAAGGATGTTGAAAGGTTATAAATTAATAAAAAAAATTGAATCAAATAAATTATTTGGATGAAGTGAATATAACTGAAAAATACTCAGATTAATAAAATGAAGAAAAAATGTACGAAGTGGAAAAAATGAATAGAATTCATTGAATAAAAACAGTGGATAAAATAAGTTAAATGAATGATATGAGTAAAATGCACGAAAAGAATAAACTGATCAGAGTGAATCCAAATGATGAAAAGAATAAAGTACATAAAATGAACGCAGATGAACAAAATGAATAAAAAGTTGCTGAATGAACTAATTAAAATGCAATGATCATTTAAAGTTAAAGTTAAAAAATATTTTTGAAAATAGATAACCCCATCTTTAACCATTGACCATTGAGAACCATTGCATCAGAAAGTTATGAAATGTTTTTGAAAATCTTATCTTATTAGAAAAGGCTAATTAATATACAATGGGCTTTCTAGGGCTTCCATCCTTTTTTTTGTTTTACTCTTTTCGTTTTCACGCTTCTTTACTTGACGGCGTCGTTTTAAGATTATCTGGTGTTTCTACATTATTGATGGACTTTAATTAGTTATCAGGAACCTGGAACGTTCAATTTGCTTTGGAATTCAAAGTTTACTTTTTGGTCACATATTTCCAAAAAAAAATTGTGCTGAATAGAATTTTCGGTGGTCCAGTAATTTAACGCGCAGTTGAATATAGTAAAGTGAGACCAGGTCACATGTGCTTTCAAGCCCCTTGAACAGACAGCGAAAGAGGAAGAATGTGATTCGTAAAAGAGACAAGTAGATATTTCAAAGTTTTCATTTGCATTAAAATTGGGGAACATGGGGAGACTTGACTAGGTTTTCAGCTAAACCTGTATAAATCTCTAAAAAAAAGCCTTAAATCCCTCAAAAGTCATTGAGATATTATAATGTGCAAAGTTATTGTACGTGTTCATGATTTTGTGCAGATTTTTAAATTAAATTTTTCAAAAGTTATAAAAGTTTTTCTGTGATCGTTTTTCTTGGTCAAGTCTCCCCACTGCGGGGAGTAATTTTTTTTCATATTGTCGAGATCCTTAGGAAGCAGTAAAGAATATGAAAGGGTTGCACTTCATAAATTTTGATTTTTTTTAATGCGTTTCTTTTTAAAGATTAACTGTACTGCTTACATTGCATGTTCGCAGATCACGAAATCAGTTATATTACTGCTAACTTTGTTTACTAATACTAAAATATATAGACTGATGTTTGAGGTGGGTTTTTTTGTGGCGTGATTAACGTTAGGGCCATCCATAAATGACGCAGAATTATATGAGGGAGTTTTGTATTTTGTGATGATGTGTGACGACAGGGGAGTAGAGGGTCATGTCTTGCTACATAGATTTTTAAAAAGGAATAGGGGTTGACCTTATGTCACGACAATCTTACCCGTTTCATCTAACTAACATCGTTTTTTATATTTTTAAAAAATTTTGCTTGGCCAAGAGGGGGTAGAGTTACCGTCAAGCTACGTAATTACCAGGGGGAGTATTTAGAGGTTTGTGACATAATGCTACGCTGGGGAGGGGGTTGTTGAAAATCACTCAAAAAATGCTACGTCATTTATGGATGGTCCCTTAACAGTAGATACCAAACCATATTAAATATCAGGAATTTTGTATCTTTCTTCAACTTATTGCCACTTGGTCAAGTCTCCCCAACATTAGTTATTGCGTTCAATGTCATGCAAATTTTAATAATAACTATTCGAATGTTCCGATTTATGTAAAATCATTTCACTGCTTCATAAGGAATAAGATGATATGTGAGTACTTTTATAGTAATTAGTAGTCGAGTAGATATGTCCAAAGTTTGTTAAAAAATATATCATTTAATGCGAATTGATTTATAACGGAATGTTTTCTGTATGGAAAGTATTTTTGATTCCAATTTTTTAAAATTACCTTAAGGAACCGAAACAAGTATAAAAATATTTTTGAAATTTTTTAAAGAACCTAATAGAAGACGTCATAGCCAAAAATAGAAATTTGCGCTTGGTCAAGTCTTTCCATGTTCCCCTAAATAGTGTGAATTGTCTAGCCTATGTCGACAGCATAAAAGGGCTGCATTCAATTGATTACAATGCAGTCTCTTTCCAGTCATCCTTATAGCTTGCATATTGTTTCGTTCGGGAAATATGGTAAAATAAGTCCTATACAATCCAATACTGTGAAAAAGAAATGGTTCAAACTATCAGGATGGCAAAAATTTAGTCAGATCAACTACTGTCCCATGCATAAACTCTGATTGTAATCTTCGCTAATTGACTTGTCTTATATGGAAAACTCGAACGAAACGTGTGCTGAATTATCTAACGCCTCACTACTAATAGTGACTGCCATTGAAACATATCAATTGTGAAGTGTAAATACTCAGTATAGAGCAGATATAGACGACGATAAATTAGAAGACACATTGTACTTGCATCCCCCATCCAGAGTGTGGACTTTGGGAGATTTCTTTTCCCGGATCTAATTCGTGGATATTTTTGAACTTTGATCCGTTATTTTTCATGAAAGTTCATACCAATACAACGAATTTGCATTTTCAATATCGTCACAAAAAGGTGTTCTTAGTTTTCACATGACATACTTGAGCATATGTTTCATTCAAAATTCAATAGAGATACGAAGAGTTGAAATATCGCACGTGGAATGTCTCTTTTGAAAATTTTCATCGTCAAATATCTATATTACTCAGTTAAGCCACATATTTTTTTGAGAAAGCCATGAATTTCCTTAATTATAGTGTATATACCAGCTTTGAATAGCACGGAATTAAATTTGAGTTGATGTAGTTTTCGATTGTCACCTGTCTACCCATAGTGCAACGTTTCGAAGGGATACCTATTTCACCTTGAAAATAGTTATAGTTTTCCCATAATGCAAATATTTTGCAAATTTTCTTAGAACTACAAATATTTATTTTGCCATGTAGGATGTATTATTAAACTTGTCTCTTCTACACTAAAATGTAAAGAAAATAATAGGGTAACAGCAGACAAGAAATTGTTTCGTTTTCTCAAACCTTCACAATTACATCGCACACATTAAATAATCTTGAATATTAGTAACGGTTAGCAGAGGATCTTATCACACAACTTAGAAATGGATAGAGAAATAGCAAGATAGATGTAAGTCATGACAGTTGCCACGAACACGAAGAGAGAGAGAGAGAGGGAGAGAGAGAAAAAGAGAGCGGGATGGGGGCATGTCAGGAATGGCAAATGATGGTTCATGCCGAGACCTTATTTTTAAAGCTATATTATGCGATATATTGATTCCTTACATCCTTATTATAAATAAGGTAAGTAGTAATTTTTGCGTCATAACCAATATAATCTAAATCTCGCAGAGCTAAATTTTCGCTAGAGTTTTGGGACAGACATTGTTTCAATTTGTCGAGCTGAGTCGATTGGTATATGAGACTCGGCCCCCGGGCCTCGGAAAAAGTTTACAAAGTTTGAGCGAATCATATATATTTCCTTTGTAAGAAATGTAAAACAATTCTAAACACGCTCTTTTGACCGGGTTTAGCTCCGTGTCACTATTCCAAAAGTGTGCTGGAATGGTATCAACCTAATTCGGCGAAGTTCACCGAATTGCCCTGAGCTTCGTCCGATTAATATAAATTGGGTCATGATGAGGCGAGAACTCAGAAAGACCAAGGTGAAAATAAAGGTCGCAAATGACGTGCACAGAAACTGAATAGAAGTTTGGAAAAGGCTACCGGATATGACTGAACAAGCTATTATGGGTGGCGTAAAGCGAAAGTGTCGAGTATCGTACCATCAACCAATAAATGTCTTAATTTATACAAAGTCTGCTTGATATACCAAACATTTCTACAAATTTGGTTCGTATTCGATAAACACAAAAAAATTAAGTTTTGTTTTTTTTGTGTTTCGAATTCATCTCGTCAGTAACTAGCACCATCTGGGTGTCTAGTTAGACGATGTATCTAAACTAGTACCCAAATTAGCACTAGTTAGACACAAAAAAATTCCAAACAGTTCACACGACATATGTGCACGCCTAAAGCCACATGTCCCGAGTGATGTCCCGGGAAGCAAATATAGCTCTGGTTTGCTGACGAGAAAGCGAAGACGAACTCTTGTCTTTTGGTTCAAGAAACCAAACGCCTGGTATTATGCAATAAAAAATGGACTAAACCGTTGTGCCCTTAACGCGCAAAACGGTTTAGTCCAATTTTTATTGCATAATACTAGGCGTTTGGTTTCTTGAACCAAAAGACAAGAGTTCGTCTTCGCTTTCTCGTCAGCAAACCAGAGCTATATTTGCTTCCCGGGACATGTGGCTTTAGGCGTGAACATATGTCGTGTGAACTGTTTGGATTTTTTTGTGTCTAACTAGTGCTAATTTGGGTACTAGTTTAGATACATCGTCTAACTAGACACCCAGATGGTGCTAGTTACTGACGAGATGAATTCGAAACACAAAAAAACAAAACTTAATTAAAATTAGATCTTGTGCCCTTAACGCGCAAAACGGTTTAGTCCAATTTTTATTGCACAAAAAAATGGCAGCACGATTATTGTTTTGCAATAATTTCGTGTTCGCTCTTGATTGTAAGCTTACAACCAATTATATAAAGTTTGACAGTGAAATTTTTAATACTTGCAGAAATGCTACCATCAAGTCTACACGGCAGTTCCCCACAGTCGGAAAATGCATCGTGATACCAGTCATTTTGCACAGTTGTGGATTTTATGACTTGTGAAGTTCAAGTTCAGAATCAATGAAATTAAAAAAAATGTATCCCGACCACAGTGGCGCATACCTTGCCGAGTAGCATATTTTTGTGCGCATTGAGTTGGCACTTACGTATTCATCAAATTGACTGAAATCGGCGTTCTCACAGGGTCAATCGAATTCTAGCCAAGTAATTATTTGAATTTGTTTTGATGGAGAGTGTGTAAAGAGTAAGGCATTGAAGAACTCTTCGCTATCGATAGGTGAAACAAATGTGGACAACTAGCTCAGCAGTGTCAATCGATTTCGCAAACATTTAGGTTTGTGAATATTTTCAAGAATAAATGTAATGAAGTAATGGAGTATGAAAAATAATTAAACCACCATTAACCAAAGAACCACCATAACGCAATTAAACCGTCTTAAAACTACACGCTCACGCACACACACCCAACGGTCCAATCTCACCAGGAGCACAGGAATCCACGCCGATGGTACTCTCCCCGGTTCTCTGTTTTAATTTCATTCATTTGTTTTTCACCACCAACCTCCCACTCCAGGTCGCTTTCGTCGGTATTTACCATCGTCTGGTTTTAATAATGAGACCAGACGTTCGGGATCGCACGGTGGGTGGGCGGAAGCTCGGGAAACTCCGTGACGTCATTCAGGCAGGCGGGTGGCGACTACCTTGAAGAAGCAGAAGAAAAAAAAACTTTCACTTCTCAGCTCGGCACTTTCTGTGATGTCTTTGTTGCGGAAAACAGAAAACGGTCGGAGTGGCAATCTCGTGCAGGAAGAGGTTGTCGGAATAATTTTCAAGGACGATGATTCCCTTCTCCAGCACACACCGACCGCTTCCACCACTTTCGTCTCATTTGTACAGCGCGTAAAGTTTTTCCAACTCGACCGTCTCAAGACGGCAAGCTCCAAAGTTAGTCGTCGTGTCTTTCGGAATGAAAATGAAATGAGTTTTCCCCTTTTCCCCCCGGGATACCTACTTAGCAAAGCTCGAATGAGTTCCTCCAGCATGTTCAGGACTGATCGTGGCGTTTATCCGGATGCTGCACCGTCTTCATGGTGAGTAGCGTGCTATTAGCAGGAGTCGTGGAGGAAGCGTATGGGTGCGGGACTAATTTTATGTAAATTTATATGTGTTCATTATGACTGGTACGGCAGGGATGAGGATACCGGCTGGAGCGGATTGTTTTCATTGCCAAGGCAAAAGGTTGTCCCACAGATTTAGCAGGGAAGGCAAGGCAGCGTGTGTGTTGAAATGAGGTTATAAATGCTTCTTACGATAATGGAGTAATCGGGTGAATTTGAACGCGAAATTATGAATGAAATTGTTGAATGATGTTGGAGGACGTTGCTTTAGGTTGGGTGGGATGGGAGTAAATGAACCGATATCTAGTAGCAACCTGTTGAACTTGATTCTGATTGTTTGTGCTTCAGCCAAGTCAATTCTGTTTTTGGAACATCAATGTTAGGATGCAGATTTAATTACTTCGTGTAGGTTTATCATATACCATGAACCTCATTTCTTTGTCAAACATTTATTATTGAACTACTAGTACTACTGGAAAATTTTTTTCGAAATATATATGTAGATTGATGGACGTTTAATCGAAATAAGTTTCAATCGAGGAACCGAAACCATTCCGTCGCAACTGAACTCCATTGGAAACGCATTTATCATTCCGGGGAAAAATCTCATTCTGTGATATCCAACAATCACGGTTGTCTATTACGGCCGCAAGAAACGGCATCTCCCACCGTAATCAATTCAATTACTCAGAATCCGAACCATTGGAACGAGGCACTCCAAACAGAGAGAAGTGCTTCGCATTGGTATCGCAACAAAAAAACGGGCAAACCAGGGATCAGTTGGGCTAATCGAAATGAAAGGAAAACAAATTGAAAAAGACCTTCAAAGCAATTTTCTTTCCTGCCAGCTATACGTACATACAGAGCGAGGCTGCGTATCGTTTGTGTATGTAGAGGATTGACAACCTCTGGGGCTGAGCTGGGTTCCACCCGGGACTGTCGATGTTCGTCGTCGTCGTCGTCGTCGTTCGAAGTTGGGAGAAAATTTTGCAACCGCAACCAACCATCCGACGGTGTGATGGATGTCGTCAGCATAGCAGGAGAAGGTGGGAGTATAAAAAGCATAGCAACATCTGACGATAATCCATTTTCCCAAGTCGAATGCCGCGCAGTTCCCCTCTGTCCCTGTCCTCATTGCCGAGCCTCACCGAGAAAATCCTCCCTTCGTGATCCAGTTTTTCTCTCCATAAGTATTCCACGTATATAGGATTATGTACAAAGCGAACACATCGGGACATGCGTCCCTGTGAGTGTATGGCTCGGGAGTGAACGAGAAAGCGCATTTTCTTCGTACATCTATTCTCGAGCCAAGATGATGGGGAAAGCTTATTTAATATACGCTTACATGTGTACACATCAAAACCATGGTGGGGGTTGTTCCGCCTGAAGATGATGCTTGGTTAGCTTTGGAGAATACAGCTAGCTTGCTGTCTAGCTTAGGCGAGAAAGCAGAAGGTTTCGTTGGACAAAAAGAGCGACGGGCTTTGAAGAGCTGTTCTCAAGGAAAATACGTGCAGGGATAGTTCGTTTCTTGCGGAAAAGCTTCCAATTGGGTGAAAGTATAAAAGAGATTGAAATAGAAATTTACAACCTAAACCTAATAAACTGGATGCTAGAAATACTCAAAAAAGATTCGAAGATTTACAACAAAATATAAAAAAAAGAGTATTGAGGAAAATGATACATTAGGAATATTAACATCGTCATAACACTAGTTCAATTCAAGGCAATAAAGAGATTTAGAAAATTTAGAAATTAAAAATAAACAAGAAGCCAAGAAAACTTTCAAAATGTTGCTACTCAATACATACGTATGTATAATATGTATGTATATGTATATAGGGTAAGGTGGGGCAAATCCGACCTAGTAAATGGTTTTGGCTGTAAAATGCTCATTTTACATCGGATGAAGTCGTTTTATATACCAAATTAAAGGTTAGACTCCTGGGCAACTTTCTGTATATAGCATTTTATTTGGATATTGGGAATATTTTGAGATACAAGCGTTTTACAAAAATGTTCATTTTTGCTGTTTTCAAAAATGGTGGGGTAAACCCGACCCCATATGTTTTTGGTTGATTTAGTGCAGATATTACCCAAATTTTATGTTTTTTCAATGATAAATCAATGAATGTTGTGTTATTGAATTGTAACATGAAGAAAATGGAGTTCAATGTCAATCTTGGAATGCTAAAATCACGAGCAGTAGCACGTAATGATATTCCCATTTGCATCGGAGCAATTGCTCGACGAATACAATAATCATCACGTTTCTGTGTCTTTCGTTTGTAATTATGAACCATTTTGCATAAAAATAATAAATAATATCAATAAAAATATATTTCAATTCGATAAATAAAAATTTTCTTAGTAAAAAAGCGGTCGGATTTACCCCAATATTTACAGGTCGGATTTGCCCCATCGCGTAATTTTTCATTACGATGCAATTTAAAAAAATATGAAAAAGGTTGAACTAAATTCATCTATGCACTTTGTAGGACTTAAATCAAAGAATTTAAATCAACTTACATTTATTATGCAATCACTTTAACAATCAGTAATATCCTGTAGTCAATGATGCACAAAAGTCAAATCAAAAGTTGTAAAAACACACTTTTTGTCGTATGAGCATCTCAATGTAGACTAATAAAATGTTGTCATACCACCATTATGATTATTTTCGATGCTCTACACGACAACATTGATATTAGTTCGCGGAGTGCTTCTGATTTTCGGTAACAGAGGGGGGTCGGGTTTACCCAACGGTCGGATTTGCCCCACCTTACCCTATGTATGTATAATGTCGAAGTTTTATCGAAGACAAATCAAGATTTTTGTTAAAGCTTTTTGGGAACATTTTTCTCTATCTCTCATAGATCCCAAATGCACAGAACACCATCCTTTAGTTTTTTACACGTTTTAAAAAGTGTCCCGAATTTGTCAGTGTCATTTTATTGTCAACTTAAAATATACCCTTGTTTAGTGAAATCGTGTCATAATTGTAATTTAAAATAGATAATATCCTTAAAAAATGTGGAAAATTTTAAAAATTTGAAGAAATTAAGATTTAAATTCATTAAATAACATAAATACAGAATATTTGGAAAATACTAAATATTACGAAAATCCAAACATTTAAAAATTTATGCGATATTTCCTCCTAAGGTGAATAAAATTTGTTAACCGAAACCAATTTTTCTCTACTAATTCGTACTTTTCCAAATTTTTGTTATTTGTACAATATTTCGACATTTGTAGAAAATTTCATAATTTTCGTAATTTTTCAAAATTTCGAAATTTTTATAAAATTTTATGATTTTTACAAAATTTAAGTTTTAAGCAATTGTGTAATTTTAACAAAAAATTTCCATTTCGTAATTTTTACAAAATTTTGCAATTTTTATGTTTGGTTATTGGCTTTCTCAGTCTAGTATATATGTATCAAACGACTGAATTTTTGATTATCAAAAATTAAGTCGTTCGATACATATATACTAGACTGAGAAAGCCAATAACCAAACATAAAACATCCCCAGTCGTTCAAAAAAGTTGTAATTTTTATAAAACTTTGAAATTTTTTTACACATTTTATTAGTTTTACGAAATTTCGTTAGTTTTACTAATATTTGTGATTTTCACAAAATCGTGATTTTCGCAAAATTTCGTAATTTTTGCATAGCTTCATACTGCCCATGATCGCAAATCAGTCCCATAAAGATAGGAAATCCCAAAGAGAACGGGAAAAATATGCGATCATGGGCAGCGCAATATTTACAAAATTTCGTACAAATTACAAAAAAAATTATAATTGCAAAATTTAGTAATATGCGCAAAATTTCGCCTTTTCACAAATTTTTGTGATTTTTACAATATGTCGTATTTTTTCAATGTTTTGTAATTTTATAAATTTCTGTGCAAATTTTCGTAATTTATACAAAATTTCGTTATTTTTAGACAATTTTATTTCGTGACTTTTACAAATCGTAATTTTAGCGTAATTTTGCAATTTTTACAAAATTTTGTAATTTTTTTTTCAATTTTTCGTAATTTTTACAAAATTTTGTCATGTTTACAAAACTTACAACGTTTTGTCAATTTTCGTAAATTTTACAAAATTTTGCGATTTTTACGAAATTTGGCAACTTTTTTAAAATTCTATGATTTTCACGAAGTTATGTAATGCAAAGTAATACAAATTTTTACAAAATTTCATACTATTTAATTAATGTTGTATATTTAACAAAAATTCATTATTTTTAGAAAATCTGTTTTTGTTTTAAATTTGGTGGTTTTTACAAGATTTTGAAATTTTTACCTATTTCTGTAATTTTGACAAAATTCTGATTTTTTTTTTCAAAATTACGTAGTTTTTATAAAATTTTGTCATGTTAACGAAATTTTGTACGTTTTACCAAATTTAGTAAATTTTACAAAACATCCTAAATCTACAAGTTTTTTAATGTTTACAAGTTCTTCAATTTCTGCGAAATTTCCTAATTTTGCAAGATTCCGTAACTTTTACAAACTTTTTACAAAATTTCATTAATTTTGCAGATTTCGTAATTTGAGTAATATTTCTAAATTTATGCATACATAATTACACATACATAATTTCTACAAAAATTCGTAATTTTTACAAAATGTTGTTATTTTTACAGATATTTGTACTAATATTTGTAAATTTAACAAAATTTCGTTACTTCAACCAAATTTCGCAATTTTAACGCAGTTTAAAAATTTGTGCAAAATTTTGTGAGTTATTAAAAATTTCGTAATTTTTACAATTTTCTTGTTTTTGCCAAATTTTCACAAATTATCGCCATTTTTTACAAAATTTCGTAATTTTGATCAAATTTTGTTTTTTTGTAAAATTCCGTTATTTTTACAAAATTTTATGTTCACAATTTTTTTTATCCTGCAAAATTACGTTATTTTCACAAAATTTCGTAATTTTATTGTTTTGTAATTTTTACGAAATTTCGTTAAATCTGCAAAATATTGTACTTTCTGCTAAAGGTTTACAAAAATTTAATATTACAAAATTTCGCATTTTTTTACAATAATCCGTAATTTTTAAAAAATTTCTTAAATTTTGCAAAATTTTGTGCACAAAACTTCGTTTATTTTTGCAAAATTCCTAACGTTTTGCATTTTTACAAAATTTCTGCAAAATTTCGTAACTTTTACAAAATTTCGTATATCAAGC